>NC_056584.1:19561515-19861515 GCF_018340385.1 Cyprinus carpio | reverse complement strand
CAGGATTAGTTTGTAGGAATGAAAAAAAACATTTCTCTCCCAGAATCCACTGTAGTTGCAAGAGCACAGCATCGATTCTACCTCTGTAACTAATTTGTTCATCCAGTGATATGAGAAAGATTGCAGTGAATCGAGTCTGCTCTTCTCTGAACAGCAGCCTTCTGTGTAAACTGTGGCAGTCATTGAAGTAGTCTGTTTGTGAGGTGGAAAAACAATATCACTTTAGCTCTGTGCATCACCGTGGCTCCATGTGCTGCTAAATAGAGAGGAAGACATCGCTGGTTAGTCAACTAAATAACTTCCTATAATGCTATACACACAGATTTTTGATCTAATGCTTTGTCCTATTAACTGTGCAGCGAAAAATGGTCAAGTATTCTGTAAGTACTTGGTATATTTGACTAATTAATATTCTGCTGTCGGTCAGAGCTGTGGTGTAGCAGATGGAGCTGTATTGCTTCTTCATGGATGTATAGTAGGATCAAGTCTGGAGTGTGTCATGTCTTGTAAGGGAAGATGCATTATTTAATTTCATGTATATTTGAAGTTCAGTCTGATTAATGTGTTTTTTGTACTATTGTAAGTTTAACTTTTTCCATCCTGCCCTGTCAATGATCACTTAATGTCTTTATTAGAATTATTAGTTTAGTAAGATTGTCCTTTGATGAAGATCAGACCACTTCTTATAAATAATCAATTCAGAAAATAAGATAACTTCAAAGTCTTTAGAAATGTATTCTTGACACTGTGTCTATCTCTCTCTCTCTCTCTCTCTCTCTCTCTCTATATATATATATAATATTCTGTTCAAAAGTAAAGAATATTTGCTGTATTGCTAAACTATTAATGTGCTCCTTGATCTATTTTTCCTCTTGTACAATAGTGTTATATGATGATGAGATGTGGTTGGAGAAGGTTTGATGGTTCAATTCCCTTGAATAGTCATTATCACTGTCCCCTTGAACAAGGCACTTAACCCCAGGTTGTGCCAGTGAGATTGTCCAGTGATAAATTCATGCCGCTGTTCCATGTCAAAAGTTGTAGAAGTGCAACTGGCCCTGATTGTGTGGCAATAAATAACAGTTGGATTCTTCTATAAATATCACATTTAACAGCGGCTGGTAGATTTCCTACCGATAGGTGGCAGTGTTGCTCTTGATAAGTGCAGTTGTTTTGCAACATTTTTGCCTTTGGCTGGTTGTGTGTTTGATGGGGTGATGTATAGCAGCCTGTGGTGTTGTAAATGGAGGTTTTCAGACTGTAGCTGGAGTCTGGGGGTCAATTTCAGGCCACAAGCTGGAACTGTCAGAATGTCACAATATTAGCTCATTGGTATGAGAGTCTATTTCCTCTGTCTTGCTCTTGTGCGTCTGTGTGTGACAGCAGATAGGGAGACGGGGAAAGAGTCCACGGCAGAGGAGGAAGGAGAGCAAGAGATGCTTTCGGCTTTTCTCTCTCTCTCTCTCTCTCTCTCTCTCGCTCTGCCCCCCCCCATCACATCTCCTCCCTCCATGTTTCATTTACACACATACACATCCAAAGAGCAAAACAGAGATGGCAGATGGTCACGCATACTCTCTGAGCTTTTAGCTGCTCATCTGCTCCAGTCCAGACAGCAAGACACAAGCCACAGAGGGCCAAATAACCCAGACCTCTATTTAGCTATTACTCACTTCCTGCCATGCCAGCATGCCAACTGCCTCTCTGACCATCCCGCTTGCAGCCAACTGAAATCAGTGTGCACGTGTTAGGGTTGAAAGAAAGTTGAGGAAATGTCCAGGGACCAATTTGTTAGCAGTTTCTGCAAATTTCTGCTCTGTCCTCGCCAAGCCACCTAACAGCATCGGGACGAGCTGTTGATGCATCAGCTGAATTTAATTGCAGATAATCACTTCAAATAGCACTTCTCCAAGGCTGTTTTCTCAAGTCCCACCATAATGAGCGTCTTCGCCTCTCAAATGCTTATTCTTCACCACCTTTTTCAAGTGCTTTGGCATCTTTTTTGATGAGAAAGTGTTGTTGTGAGAAAGAGACAGCCCACAAAGAGAAGAACAAAGACAGATCTCAAAGCTCATGTTTGTTTCTTTTCCTCCATTTTTTGGTCCTCCTCTGAGTTTAACTGATAGGCAGAGCATTTTACAATGCAACACAATTTTGCAATCCCCAAAACGCAGATGATGGCTGTTTTTATGGTTTCCGGCAATGGCTAGCGTTTGCATATTTAGCATCTGTTGTCTTGTGTTATTATCATATTATATTGGTGGTAGACAGTAAAACACATGAAAATGAACAATTCAGAATATTTAAATATTAAAGTATCACAATCAAATCCAATTCAAATCGAACTTTTGATATTTACTTTACAAGTAGTGCGGGACAAGCTTTAGTACTTGTCTTTCTAAAGTATTAAATAATGCTGTCATATTACATGTTGTTCCATTTTGGTTCAACGTCCTTTTGAATATTCGAGGTGAAAAGGTGGAACCAAAAGATGGCACTGTAGCACTTTGATGTTTCTTGCTCCTCCACATGGACTTGAAGCAGTGAAATAAACAAAAGAAAGTCTACCCATGGTTTAGATTTCATTTTCAAGCTATTTAGATTACTATGTCATCCAGCCACCATAAAAACTGCTTTAATGATGTTGAAGTCAACATGTGGCAGAGTGAAGGGAGGGGGGTTTGTGCAGCAGATGATTTAAATGGTTTCTTTTGGTGAAGAAGTATTAACTGAGATTATGCGTTCCGTGCATTGCGGTTTCTCTTCCTCGATCACCATAATGTCTGCAGTGGCCACCCAGTGTGTGTATATGCACAGTTCGAGCGATGGCCATACGCGATGATTAAATGCATGTTTTTCTGAGTGATTAAAGTAGAGATTCCTCAATGTAATACGGTTCCTTTCTGCGAAAGAAATGTGCTGTGTAGATTTGTGGGTATTTTCATGCTATTTGGTTGATATCATAGCCAGTATATAGTAATCTGCCAAATACTTATTTGAAAAGAAACCTTTAGGATCTTAAAGGGTTAGTTCACCCAAAAATTAGGCTTTGTTTTACTAGCATTGCACTCAGTGGGTGTTGCATTGCTTCAGTCCAAAAGACATGAAATAAAAAGCGCCCTTCCATTAATTTTTTTTTAAAAAAAGTGTCTCACATGGTTTCGGGGGGTGAACAAAGGCCCCCTGTAGCCAATCAATGTGTTTTTGTAAGAAAAATATCCATATTCAAAACGTAATAATCACTTGAATCTAGCTTGTGCTCAATGTTGTAAACAGAAGCCGTTCCAGGGAATTACGTATGAGGTCAGCTTTAATTAACACATTCCAAAGGTTGAAGAAGTTTTTCAGAGCATGTTGCCTTATACTACATAAACCTGATAGAAAAGCTGGCTGAATCAAGAACTTTGAGTAAAGTGCAAAAAAGGGGTATATAACAGGTTAATTCAAGAAGCCCAGGAGCGTGCCGTTGAGGCTCATCAGAGACAATGCTACAGTCCTTAATTAAGAGATTTTGATTAGTCACATATGGCAGATTAATCTCAGAGCATCCAGTGCTCTAATTAATGACCGTGTTGTAATTCTTTCCATCGCTGTTCAGTTGGGGTTCCAGTTGCTAGCTTGCTAACAGCACATGGCATGGTCTCAGTGGGTGTGTTGAACAAAATTAACAGAATGCTAACAGACATGAAAACAAAAGATGTCCACAAGATGGATACATGTCTCTATATGACTCACAAACAGCAAGGATGCAAGCAGTCAGGACATCTGATTGTTTTATAAACTGGCTAAAGCTATTCTTGTTTTGATTAGTGTAATGGCATCTTGAAGACATTTGGTCAAAATTCAAAATTCAAAAAAAAAAAAAAAAAAAAAAAAAAAATCAAATTTCAAAGATGTCTTTTTGATAAACTTTCAGCCGTTGAACCATTAAGAGTTATTTGAGCATAAAAGGCCAGCTTTTAAGATTCCATACTGAGGTAGAAGCGAGACTGTTCAGAAAGGTCATCACTAAGAATAGTTTTCCCTCAGCTTGTATGTACGGCCCTATGATTTCTGTGATGTAGAAAACATGTGCGAAATCGTGAAATCTAGTCATAAAAATGGAATTACTTTGCAATGTATAATGTCACAGAATTTTTGAAGAATAAATTAAAAGTAGGGCTGTACACGTAAATTGCAATTACATACGTCTCTGTGAATATTAAACCACAAAAGACTGCTGTTTAAATGTGAAGTCTCCGTGTCTTTGTGTGAACGAGCAGATCAGGACTTCATTATACAATCCGCCAAAACAAACATTTGGTTTAACTTCAGGAACTGATGTCAGAAATGTGTCATACATCCCCTGTGTAATGTTTGGGACCTTAATGTTGTAACTCTAGTTTTCTGTTTCCTTTGTTTAGATTTGTAGTTTTATTTGTGATTGGTGTTCCTTGGTTTCTCGTGTTCATATGTTATTATTAGTTTAGTTCAGTAAAATACCCCTTCATTTAGATCCTGCTTGAGTTCTCCCAATGTTACAGTATTACCGTTGTACAGTAGAATGTACTTTTCAAAGTAACATTAACAATAATAAAGTATATTGAAACATTTTTTATAGGAAAATCATATTTTTTTCCATGTTTTAATTTAAAAGAGTAAACATCTGTTGTGTAGATGTTGTGCAAAAATGTTAGACAACATTTTTGATTATTTAAATTGAATTAAACCATTAAAACAAACAAACAAACAAAAAACAAAATTTAAAATGGAAAACACAGGACTTAGAAAAAGATAAAGATTTTATAGGGCCTTTTGTATATTGCATCTTGGACAGAGAGCAGATTTCTTTGTGCAAGCCTTTCAGTATATGTATCCATCGGTCTATCTGCACATCAGTATTTAGATGTAAATACATACAGTACATATCTACAGTGCCTTGCAAAAGTATTCATACCCCTTTTTTTTTCACATTGTGTTATGTCCCTGCCTTATGTTAAACTGCTTTAAATTACTTTTTTTCCACATCAGTCTACACCCCATACACCATAATGGTAAAGCAAAAAAAAAAAACCCACCAAAAACCAAGACCTGAGGTCAAAATAACTGCCTGTAGAGCTCAGAAACAGGTTTGTGTCAAACCATACATCTGGAGAAGAGTTCAGAAAAGCATTTTGCTTGATTGAAGGTTCACAGAAGCATGTAGTCTCTGTTACCCTTAATGGAAGAAGTTTGAAACAACCAGGACTCTTCATAGAGCTGGCCTCCTGGCCAAACTGAGGAACTGATGGAGAAGGGCTTTTGTTAGTGTGGTGACCAAGAACCTGATGGTCACTTTAGATCAATGGTTCTCAACCACGTTCCTGGAGGACCGCCAACACTGCACATTTTGCATGTCTCCTTAGTCTGACACACCCATTTTAAGTCTGTGAGTTTCTACTAATGAGCAGGTGACCTGAATCAGCTGTGTTTGATTAAGGAGACATGCAAAATGTGCAGTGTTGGCGGTCCTCCAGGAACGTGGTTGAGAACCACTGCTCTAGATGACCTCCATGATCATATGACCATGATCCAGGACAATGACCCTAAGCACACAGCAAGAGTGGGTTATAGACAACTCCGTGAATGTCCTTGAGTGGCCCAGCCGCAGCCTGGGCTTGAACCCAATCAAATATTTCTGGAGAAACCTGAAAATGTGTGCCCCCCCATCCAACCTGACAGAGCTTGAGAGGTGAAGAGATGAGGAGAAGGATGGCAGATAATTGCCAAATGCTGATGAGCAAAGCTTGTCTCTTCAAACAAAAAAGGCTGTAAAGGTGCTTTAGCAAAAATATTAAGCTAAGGGTATGAATACTTATGCAATGTACTTATTTCAGTTTTTATTTTATTTTAATACATTTACGATGCTGAGAAAAACGTAAATTAAAGCAGGTTAAATGGTTACTTCACCCATAAATGAAAATTCTGTCATTAATTACTCACCCTCATGTCGTTTCAACCCCATAAGACCTTTGTTAATCTTCAGAACACAAATTATGATATTTTTGATGGAATCTGAGAGCTGTCTGACCCTCCAATAGACAGCAATGCAACTGAAATGTTCCCAAGTCCAGAAATGTAGTAAGGACATCGGTAAAACAGTCCATGCGACATCAGTGGTTCATCCGCAATTATACGAAGCTACGAGAATACTTTTTGTGCGCAAAAGAAAAAGAAATAACGGCTTTAGTCAACAATTCGTTTCCTCAGCATCACCCTGTAAACAGCGTATGTTGTTCTGTGTTAGCTGCATCACGCCGGATAGGATACACTGTTTCCGTTCAGATCAAATCACAACAACGTAGGAAACAGCATATCCGGCGTGACACAGTGTACACAGCAAAACAGAGTACAAAGTGGTTGAAGGAGAAAAGGGTGAATGTCCTTGCATGGCCTAGTCAGAGCCCAGACCCATTGAAAATCTGTGCAATGACTTGAAGACTGTAGTCCACAAATGGTCACCATCAAATTTAACTGAACTTGAGCAGTTCTGCAAAGTAGAGTGGTCAATTATTGCAAAGTCTAGATGTGCAGTTAGTAGAGACATTTCCCAACAGACTAAAGGCTGCAATTAAATCCAAAGTTGGTTCAACAAAATACTGACACAAATACTGATCCTTTTTCCAACTCTTTGATTCTGTTGGTGTTATATCTTTCACTTGGATGTTGTAAGTTGCACTGAGTAAATACAGCTGGATAAAACAAAAACTGTGTTTGTCTTCAGGCTGCAGAGCAACAAAATGTGATTATTTTAAATGGGGGTGGTTCTTTTCTATTTCCACTCTATCTATCGATCTATCTGTCTTTCTATACACATACATATATATCGGTCTATCTGCATATATATAATGACCAGTGGAAGAATTAAAGATATATTTTAATCATATATAATAATATAGTAAGTGATATTTTGATAGATATCAGTTTTATTTGAACTTATAAAACATAGCCTTTTTTGACTATTTCAGGTTTCACTCTTTTAGCACACTCAGGGTTATCTTAGTTGATTTGAGTTGATTCGCTGCTTCACAGGAGTAAATTGATGCTTTTAGAGAGTGACAGCAATTCTCTGGCTCTGGAACGTAAACAGAATCTTAAATAGCTTTCTTAGGCAGATTTGGAATGCAAAGTTATGCAGCTTTGCCGTTGTAGATTTGTTACAGGGTGGGTGGGGAGGGGACAGCGGTTGAAGACATGGTTCAATAGTGGACTCACAGAAAGAGAAAAAGTGTAAGGGAGGGAATTTGCTTCCATCCAGTGGCTGTCCCAGTCTTCGGCAGCTGGTGAGGTGATATGCCCTCATCGCATTTGTTAATTTAGGAGTGCTCATACAGAACTGAAGGTAATAGAGAGAATTGATGACAGATATGGCAGCCTAACCAGAGCAGTTTATCTTCCAGTCGATTATGCCATTTGTTTTCATTTAGAAAAAAAAGTTGCATCAAATCCACAGAGCCACACACACAGACACTAACACAAGCACTCATTCCCATCTTGAGGTGGCTCTGGAAGAGTATTTTATATATTAAATGTTTCTGTCATCCTCCCACCCTTCCTATTTCTCTGAATTGCATTTTTCTTCCTCTCGCTTCATCACTTTCAATGTTAATTAAAATCCACTCTTTAATTACGCATGACAATTGTTTAATTGCTGTGTTGTGATTACAACACATTCTTTTTTTCAGACCTGGTGTGAAATCTTCAGAAAAATTCTTCAGAAAACCTTCAGATATTAAAATGGGATGGAAATGAACAACAAAGTGTTCCTTTAATGAGCTCTGCACACATCCAGTTTATACCTGATGATGTGGAATAGATAATGTAGCATTTCTTCAATGGATGTCACATCAATCTGAGAACCATATCAAGCCATGAAATCAAAAGCAATATAAGAATTCATTGGTAAATCAGCAATTGGCCAACATGGACCTCAGTACATATTAGTAACTAAAACAATTCTGACACATTCACAGTAATATGTTTTTTCAGTCTTTGTGAAAGAAAACTTCAATATTACTACTTCTCAAATCATGTGGCTTGTTGAACAGAGGTGTGCAGTTACTTTTCAAAACAAACGGATGATAAAACAGAGAAAATCCCAAAGATTTGCTTTGAATGGGATCTGAGTCATACTTAGGGGCCATATTATAAAAAAAAGGACACTTTTGACTTGGTTAACCTACCTAACATCAACCCAGAACATCGTAGCAACATAATACAAATTTGCACCCTGGCACCTCAAAAACCTAGCATCATTACATCAAGTTTTGCATGGATAATCATTATCTGTCATAAGCATTATTTTGAATTCTTCTTTGTTATTGTTCTTGAATACTGCCCTATTTGACAGTAAAACGTACCACCTCCTGCTTTTTCCTGCTCTATCTCCTCTCACTCTCTCTCTCTCTCTTTATAGTCAGTGCACCATTTTGTAGATCTTGTCCTCTCTTGATCTCTCAACCCGTATATATTTAGAGCTCTTTTTAATCTTCACCTGGTGCATCTGCCTTGTTTTCAGACCACATTCACTGCATCAAATAGCTTAAGTCTTGGGCACTAGAACCACCTTTAATTTGCCAAGAGAGTGAAATAAATTAGCGGTTTTATGATGAGCTTTTAAATGCCAGCCAAATCTCATTTGCTGCAGAAGTTTAGAGTGCATGTAATTTTACAGCCACCACACACACCGTGTTTCAGAAGTTCTCAGGGGCAGAAGGTACCTTGCTCCCAGGTTTGTCTCTCTCTCTTCCTCCCCCTCTGAAAAAGTGATACAGTACATTAATCTGCCGACATGGTGCCTATCTATCTCCCTGCCTCTCCCTCTCTTTCTCTTTCAATCTCTCTCATCTAATGAAGTCTTGGAAGAATTCATTTAATTAAGTGTGGAGAAAAGACCCTCCACACAATCGATGCTTCTCCCTCTTCGTTAGGAGAAAAGGATTTTTTCTTATTTTGTCGAGGTGGAAATAGACACATTGCTCTCTAGCTTGAAGAGGCAGAGAATGAGGGAGGAATGGCAGATGAGGTGAAAAAAGTTAAAACAAAAAATAGAGTGCATGTAAGGTTATTTGATTGATTATTCTAAGGTGCCTTGAATGAACAGTTCCCTCAAAAATGGAAATAATGCCATTATTTATTCATACTCATATTGTTCTAAAGTTGTATGACTCTTTCAGTTTACTTTTTTCAATAAAATTAAATGAATGCAAACTGGAGATATAAAGCTCTAAAATAACAAAAAGCACCATAAAAGTAGTCCATAGGAGCTTTTTTATGTACTCCATGTCTTCTGAAACCATTTGGTATTTTTGTGTGAGAAATTGATCCAATTTTAAGTCATGAATCTCTGAATGATCTGAGACTCATTTGTGAGAGAAGTAGCAATGTCCAATTCACAAATCAAACTAAATGGATTTTTGGGTTTACTTGTACAATATGGTCAGAAGGCATGGAATATTGCATACAAGTCATATGTACTACTTTTAAGGGGCTTTTGCATACTTTTTAAAGCTTAAGAGCGCCAGTTCCTGTTCATGGTGTTTGCATTGGAAAGAGAGTGACGGACATTATTCATAGTTTCTATTTTTGTGTTCTTTTAATCTGTTCACCAATTAAAAGTCATGAAACAATACGAGTAAAATCACTTGCACGTACACAGGGAGAAGTTTAAAAGCGGTTACTTTTGTTCCACAGAGAATGAAAGACATTTGAGTCCTCAGGTCAGCGAGCGCAGTGAAACAAAGCACATTAACTTTCATTCTGAAGAGAAACCTTTGGTGCTCCAGTCTCCCAAGTTTCTGAATTAATACCATTAGTCCGTCCAAGTCCAAAACTCCTTTCAAGTCATCCTCTGGCCCGCTTCCCTTTTTGAATGCATCCTCACGGGCAAATTGGTATGCAAATGTTTTTCTTTTTGTTTTGCTGCTTCAGTATGCACAGGGCATCCGAAGATCTTTATTTATTGTTCAGTCAGGTGGATTGTTGTCATTATTTCCTCTCTCATATTGGAAACAGAAACGTGTTCCCCGGTGAAAGCACAAATTATTAAAAGTAGAGTAATTATTTGATGAGGCATGACACTTTCTACCATTTTAGTGATGTTTGCTTACAAAGTGGAAAGTTAGAACCTGATAAAATATAGGAATTAAAATGTATAGTAGAGGTTTTGTTTATTTTGTTAAGGCTATACAAAAATTTGAAGTCTAAAATAAAACATTTGCATTCTTAAAATATGATATACTGCATTAATCCTGTCATTTAAACCAATGACCTTCATTTTCCTTAAAAGCTGAATTGATGCATTGTATAGGATATAGTACCTTAGTTTGGTATCCCTGCAGGAAAAAAAACTGCATATGATGTTCTTAGATGCTGGTGTGCTGGTCTACCCAGATGGTTTCTTAACTGTCTTAACCTTCCTGGTGGATTGACCTTAACTTTTGCTGGTTAACCAACTAGACCAGAACCAAACTAACACTAATCAGTAAAAACCAGCCTGGAAATTCATACTGCTCTAAGCTGGTCTATTCAGCAAGGATTTTCGCAAACGTAGTATGTCTAGGATTTGCATCCTGAAAATGAACATGCTAAATCCTGCATGCCCAATTTATTTAATACGTGATAGTGGCTCCCTTGGAGCCAACATTTTTTAAGTAGCACATGCATTAATCTTTATACTCTATCTGCATGTACCACCACAGATGTCAAATGGCTTCTGAAGAATATGTGCGATTTGAATGCACGCATGAATGCGAACATGCAAGTGCCTCCCATCTCTGTGGAGAATGAAATAAGAGGCATAACATGGACACATGCTACCTTATTTAAAAAAAAAAAAAAAAAAAAAAAAAAAAAAAAAAAAGACATCCCGCACAGCAGAATAATTTTTCTGCTTATCATTACCATCCTGTGAAGGGCTGTTCAAATGTCATTAAATACATATTTAGAAGTGCCCCCCCCTCACTCCAGTCCAAGTCCAATGGATTTTCCCTCTAAATATTGATTTAACTGTGACTTTTAAAGTTTATGATGGGGAGTGTAGGTGTTGGAGTGTAATGATTTTTAATCAAAACATCAACGCTGCTCTATATCACCGCATTAATCACAAGTCATGCATAGAATAGTGACACCATTTCAAGATTTTTCACATGCTGTGAGGGCTTGGGAGTATGAATACCACATCTTTGGTGGGCAAATTTTGCATTCAAAACCTTTTTTTAAAACCGATTTATCAAAATGTTTTTTTATTTATTCTGTTTAGCATTATTTGTAATCAAATATGTATTTTTTCTATTGGCCTAGACTGTGGCTGCTAAGGAAAAACGGTCATGTTTTAATCACTTATCAGAGTTTGATGCAACCTTTCGTCATACTATGTGACGTTTGAAGTTGCACTTTGTAAGAAACATGTACAGCAATGTCCCATAAGTCACATGATCACAACCTTAGATCCCTCCTGCCTAATAATGGTGGCTTACGTTTTCAAATTTTTCTTGCAATATTTGATTTATGGGAGGTTGTCTATTAGCATATCCCTATAATGTTTTTGTAAATGACTCGAATATCTGTGATATCAAACTCCAGTTTTCACTCTACTACAATAGCCAATTCACTACAATTAGCTACAATTCACTCTACTCAAATGCCAAGCGTCTTTTAGTGGTTATTGTTTAGTGGTTATAGTTATTGTCTGAACATTTAATGCATTGATTGTGATGTGTCCTTGTTTTAACAGCATGTCTCCGAGATCGGATTGGTAGAATGTGGTTTCCTTTTGCAAACTCTTTAAGAGTTTGAGATGGACCCATAGTGATCTTAATGATTTATGGTGTTTTCTTCTTATTTTCACATCCCTCACTCTCTCCCAGCATCCCCATTCCCCCAACCTTTCGACATATAGCCAAAGCCAGATATTATTCTACTTGGCCTTGGGGCATGAAGACAAATTCATAAACAACACTCACACTGTTTCCTCTGCTCTGATGCTTTACAATTTAATGTCTGTCATTTCAGTGTTATGAATTGGTCCCGCTTCTTCAAACATTTTTTTAAGTTTATTTTTTTTCCTCTGATGGTTTAGCTCATCATCTTTCTTGCCAGCCCCCATCCATCTCATCTCATCTCATCTCCTTTAATCTGTTCACTCTCAGAAAAGAGGGTATTGATGTAGTACTTGATTCCCAAATGTCCTATTTAATCTGCATTGATGAAGATCAGCTCAGCACAGAGGTCGTTCTCTATCATTTAAAGGTGACAAGTCCAATTGAACTCATCTCGTGATGCTGTTTGTCAGTTGCCCAAGCAACATTTCTGGTCTACAACTAAAGTATTGTTGGGATCGTTATTTGCTGTTCTGGGGTTTCGAAGCAATCCCTGTTTTGCTGTTTAGGAAGGTGGAACTTCAGTTGGGGCTGGTGGAGCCAAGCCAGAGCAGGATATAGGTTTGTATTCTGTCGACATAGATTTTGTTCCTGACAGGAAGCTGTCGGCAATGTCAGAACTTTTTTCACTCCAAGGTTTCTCTGTACTGCAGTTCTCCATGGTGAAGCTCTTCAGAGGGAACACTGTGTGTTCGAGAACCAGACAGGAACTGTCACACTCGTGCCGCTCCCAGGAGCCAGGTGTGCAATCAATGGGGTGGAGGTGACCCAGCCATATCTTCTGACCCAGGGTAATAAACTGTTAATTTTTTTTTTTTTTTAGATCTGTGACAAATTTTTCATTATGAGATGCTGTAATTTTTACACGTTAAGGGTGTTTGGAGTTGTTCAGAGTTCAGTGTTGAAAATCTTTGTTATTTTCAGGATTCCTGAATAGAAAGTTCAAAAGAACAGCATTTGTTTGAAAAAAAAAATAAAAATTCCAATATAGAAGTAACAATGTACATTTAGGTAAGTGTTTCTTACTGTCATGTTTGATCAGTTTAATGCATCTTTGTTGAATTTTTAAATAACAATAAGCAATTCCTTTGCCAAGTAATATAGTTGTATAGCCTGGGTGTAGGTTATGTACACAACTTAAAAGACAGAACACATTGGCATAGCCTGGGTGTAGGTTATGTACACATATATATATATATATATATATATATGGCTTATTTTGGGTACAGTTTTGTTTATTAACTCTGTTATTTATAGAGGCTTAGAATGGGTTCCATTTAATCAGATTTAGAGCTACAATCAATTTATCATTGAACTGTACAAGCAAAAGAAATTGGGAAAAAAAATATAGAAAATATGAAGCATGTCAAACACTTTGGTATTAACTGAAATTCAAAAGGAGCTCTTTGAGTATGTCTGCATCTTGCCACTTCAGATCTCCTCTCTGCATTCCCAAGCCTGTGGAGTGAAACAGTCCCGCCCAACTGCTTCTATCCTTGTACATGTCCACCAGAGCGACTCTCATCTCAGAGTGTGACTCGTGGCACTTCCAGAACAGCCAAACATGACTGAGGTTAATACTCTAGTGGACAAAGCAACCCGACCAGCAGTTAATTGGCAGATGAAATGGATAGAGTGCAGAGTGGGTTTGAAGTGCATGTGTGGGATTAACCTTTCAAAAATGGTAAAACCTCCAGAAATCAGACAAAACAGGCTAGATCTATTCTGGGTGTACGATTAAAAAGAAAGAAAGAGAGAACAGCCAACTAAAAGGAAGGAAACTTATAGGAGAGTGAGAGAGCCATGCCAGTCTCCTTTTCACAAATTTCAATTTGCCAATGTTCCCCTCTTTAGACACGGTGGCATCTGAAGCCATTTCCTTACAACAAATGATAGTGATTTCCACAGCAACCATGGCCCAAATCCATCTGATGCAGGCCTTTCAAGGGCTTTGTCACCCCTTGGAAGTCATTAATAGAGGCAAGATTAGTTTTTTTTTTTTTTTTTTTTTTTTTTTCACCCCAGTAAGAGAGAAGAGAAAAAGAGAGAAATCTGCTTCAGGAAGAATCCAAAGCTTACGATCCCCTGGGAAAGTTATTTTTCAGTAGCGTTTGACAATGTGTTTACTAGACAGGAAAGAGATAGGTTGACCCCATGGTTAGGATTGCATATTTACTCTCTTTTCATGTCTGGCTATCATTATTTGTGATTGCCAGATTCGCTAGAATGCTTACAGTATATTTGGCTTTTATTGTAAAGGTAAATAGTTATTTACTATTCAAAAGTGAAACATATAGTATTTTTCAGAGAGACACCTATATAGAAATTTAGATTGCTATGTCAATCCAGACAGGCTGCCACTCTTTTCATTTCTCTAATGCAACAGCTGATTCTGCTTTGACTTTTTCTTTAGAATTATTTTCATTGGTAAATAAATTAGCTACGTAGCTATACTGTGTCTTAATTAACAGATGTTGCTTAATTATTGTTGTATTTTCCACCATATACAGTATATGTTAAATTTCTGTATTCCTCAGGAGTGAACATACAACTTCGAAAGGCCACTATGTTCCATTTCAACCATCCTCAGGAAGCAGCCCAACTTCGAGAGAAACGCAACCTCTTTTGAAGCTATTTGTAAAAAAAATTATGTATTAAAATGCTGCTGGATAAAAGGTGAGCAGAATTAAGAACTTATGTTAAAAAATGCAAGTCATCAGAAACCGCTCTCAGCTGTAATTGCTATGCCAATTGGCTGTGTGCTCCTCCATGCGAGGTAGAACAAGAGCTTTCTTCTTCAAACAGGCACATATTCTCTTCCCTCAAGTTATTTTTGCAAAGCGCCAGTTTTCTATTTTATTTTTATCTTTTACACCTTTTTTCTTCATTCTTCATTTCTTCAGAGACATAAAGTAATTGTGCACCTCAGTGTCTTCTGATAAGAGCTGAACATGACTCTGTCGTTTGGTTTGCAAGTGTGCACCTCAACTTCCTGTATTACTTTCTCCGCCAGCCTCTGACACTCTCTCTAACTTTCCCTCCCTCTCCCTGTCTCTCACTGCTGTGACAGGTAATGAAATATTTCCTGTCTGTTAAGTCTCTCATTGTAAATTTAGACAGCAGCTGTTTCCTCTTCTGTGCACAGAGATTACAGCGCCTTCTCTCTGTGTGAACCATTCTTACGCTCACAAACAACTGTTAACTTGCCTTATAGAGCTCTCAGGGGCACCATTCAGTCATTTCTAATGTGTGGAACTTTGGTTTTACTCAGACAAGCTGCTAATTTCCATATTTTACAATGGCATTTAATAGTTTGAAGATTGCTTAAACAACTGTTCTTCCTCTGAGAGCTTTCTCCATTGATATTTTGTGCCCAGATGGATCTTATGACCGAATTTTTGTTTAAGATATTTTACAATGGCATTTAATAGTTTGAAGATTGCTTCAAACTAAATAGTATAAGTGAACAACATCAAATATTATGTCTATGTTTGCTTATTTTTCTCAATTTAAGATGAATAGCCACATTATGTGTCCAATTTTCCGAACAGAAAGGGATTTTGGAGAATTTAAGATGAATAGCCACATTATGTGTCCAATTTTCCGAACAGATTGAGCCACATTATGTGTCCAATTTTCCGAACTTTAAGGGATTTTGGTTTAAATTGTTGCTTACAAAAATATATACATTTTAATTTAATAATTCAAAGGTGCTTGTTTGAAAATATTTGACAGATTCGGATGCCTAAACTTGATCATTCATCATTTATAAATCTGTATGACTTTCTGTCTTGAGTGAAACCTAAAAGTAATGTCCTTATAGCATGCTTCAGCTGCTGTTTAACATATGATGGAAGTAAACTATAATCACCATATGTTTAAGGAAAGATTTTAGTGAATAGTGATTTAAATTTTATTTATTGTCCACGAACAAAGCTATTGCATGGCTTCATAAGGTTCACCTTTATGAAGCTCTTTGGCCCCTGGTCCCTTTCCATTTTTTGGAAAAGAGAAGAATTCTGTCATTCTGCTAAACAACTCCTTTTGTGTTCTATTGCAGAAAGTAAGTCATACAGATTTGGAACAACATGACAATGAGTAAATGATGACAATTTTTATTTGTGTGTGAAAGATCTCTTTAAACTTTTATTAGAACAAAGACAATTTGCCTAAAAAGGGTTTCATTTCCATGTTCATTGAGGCACGTTGCAATCATGTTTACTAATCTCTTTGCATTCTACTCTCTCATTTTGATCTGAATGTTGGTGATTTGTAGTGTTTTCTAATGGTATGTTTGTTTTAATTAGTGTGCTGTAATTGCCATGTGTAAGAAACAGCTGTCTTTCTGTTGTGAGAGTGGTTTTTACCACAGTGCTGTGTGTATTTGCTCAACCATCCATTTGTCTGGATGTTCTCCACAGTCTGGGCTCTTCGTGTTGAGTAACTCCACTGCATTCTCTGTGGAGTCTTTTCTCAGTCATTTCAGGTGAGTAGACCTGCTGTGAGACAGACTGTGCTCTATCCCCATCCATCCTGATTCATTATGTTATATAACGTTTAGTCAGCATGGTAGCTTTATGAATGTGTTACATTCAATGCTCTATTAATACTTTTTTTTTAAACCTAGACTTGGACTAGATGAGTGTAAATAGTCACATTTCAGACACTCAGATGAAACTTGAGACCAGTTATGATTATATATCTTATTCTATAGAACTAGTTTAATTCAGTTTTCAGTTTATGACTTAGGTCTTTCTTGGCTGTATTCTAAATCAGTGGCTTGGCATCTGGATTTGAATTCACTTCACACATTTTACTAATTTCTAATTTCTGTTTCCCTTTTTTGGAAACAATGTTGGGTTGAAAATTACTGCGATTGGCCTTTTTTTTGATATAGTAGCAAATGTGTGTGTTTATTCTCAATAGAAAATGCAACAGTTATGCAGTATCTTTAAGTAAAATGTACATTGATTGTGAGAGGTAATTGTACCTGTGGATGGCAAACCATGCCAAATGCTGGTGTATGTTTTTGTGTGTGAAAATTGTTTGTAACTAGGCGTGTTAGTCTAGTGGTGTCCAATCCTGCTCCGGGGGCCAGGTCCTTGTATAATTTAGCTCTCTCTATTTAAATAGACCTGAACCAGCTAACTGAGGTCTTCAAGATTGCTGGAAACATTCAGGCAGTTGTGTTAGAACAGGTTGAAGCTGAACTCTGCAGGATGTTGACCCTCCAGGAGCAGGATTTAACACCCCTATATTAGCCATATCCACACATACAAGAAAGTTTGATGAGAAAGAGAACAAGACATGTGGACAGCTAGAGAGGTTCAGGCTGTTCTGTGCCGTGTGTGGCGACAACAATGACAATGAAGAAAGCTCCCAGTCTCCCAACTCCCAGGTGGCTACTGTTTGCAGCTGGAGCCGAGAGATGTCATGCATCATCTATGTGTGATGCTTTAGATGCCTTCAGCGATGTTCTGCATGCTGTTCCCCCTAATTGCTCCTTTGTCGGAGTTTACAAAATGTTTGTTTGCTTGGTCGTCTTTGGCTTTGTTGTTCAAAGTTTTCTATAGATAATGGATTTGTGTGTTTGATGTGAGCCCCACAAGCCGAGCAGATTGCCAATTTATTTAGTTATGGCTTTCACTGATAGACTGTGGATTTGGTTTTTGGATTGTCATTTTGTAGTTTTACAATTTCATAAGGAAAGCTTACAAACATATATAAATAGTTTCCTTAACACTACAACAACAAGAACATTAAATATCTGCTTTCTTTATTAACCAGACATAAGTCCTGTTTTTGATGCAAATTACCATTTATAATTTTTCTATTTATCAGCAGAGCTGGGTGCTCAGTGCTCAGCTTGACTTCTGTTTAACCATAACGGTACATTCACACGGGGCGTTGGCGTCGACGCTTGATGGATGGCATTTCTGAAGCTTGGTGCTGATGTGACCGTCATGTTGTAGTTAGAATATCATATTATATTTTCTGGTGTTGTATAAAAGCAATTGGTTGGCTTCTGCACCAGGGTATTTGCATAAGGCGATCTGCCACGAGTAACGGACACAACGCAACACGATGGACCCACAATTCATTTTGGCAACGCTTGACGTCACACCATTCAAAGTAAACGAGAGACGTTGACTCAGACGCCCCGTGTGAATGGAGTCTTTAGTAAGTCATATTTTACCAATATGAAAAACATAAATCCTGTAGTGCATGTAAAAATGAATCAGATGGGTTTTTTACACTATTAAGTCAGTGCATTTGCTCAGGCTTTATATGTTAGATGAGTATATGTATCTTTCCCCCAACCTCCTCCTTCGCTTCCTCAGTTTGCAAACAGAAGGTGTGCTCGTTTAATCTTCAGCTAGTGAAACAGATGCTTCTCACCTTCTCACAGATGCTTCACTGGAAACTGTTTCTTTCTCTGTTTTGTCGCTCTTTGATTATGTACATTCTGAATTTATTTAATTTTCTGGAAATTATGCAGAATAGCAACATATAAAGCTTTCGGGAGGCTCTAATTGCCATTTTATTTTCTCTCACAAGAGGCTTCCTCATTTCACAAAAATTCCCAAGGGCTTACACAGGATTTTCTTAGCAAACATCTTGGTAAAGAAAGAGAAATGTCTGAGCACCTGTTCAGTCACATGTGCTTGTAGATCACAGAATGGACCACAAGTGAGGATTTTGACTGCTATAAAGTTTTTTTGGGCATGCTGCATCTTTCCTGAAAAGTTTGAAAAGAGGAGGAAGCACATCCAAGGTCTTCTGCAGTTTTTATACTTTTGCCCTTTGTAAAAATTCGTGCTTTGGTTTGTGTCTTATCTGTAAGATACATTTTCTTTGAGAGATTCCCTTCAAAGTCTGAATGCATAAATTTTGGCATTTTCAGCTGGGTTTTCTTTTCACACAGTGCACTTAAATTACAGTATTACAAATATCCCTGTAATATCAGTGCATGTCGCTTGATATATTTACTAATCTCAGCATCTGTGTGCTTCCCAATCAAAAATAATATAGCTAAATCAGTTAAGATTAAGGACATCTTACTAAGGATAAGGTTGTGTTTATTTACCCCAATCCCTGTCTTCTCTTCCTCTGATTTTGCAGACAGATGGTTTGCTCAACACTTAAAGATCTGGGATGTTAACTGAACGGTTGCTGGTTTGAACCCTACAAGGACTGACAAGACTATGCAATTCCTAGGCACTTAACCTCAGGTATTAAGTGTACTGTAAGGCATATTTGATAAACTGACCAAGTAGAGTCTGTAGTATGAATTCATAAATGCTTTCATATTGGCTTGAATTTTCATGTTGAAACTCGTAGGGCTTTGTTTGTATTGGTGAAACATTTGTTAACTGTGCTGTTGGTTTTCATACACATGATGATGAGTACACAGAAGATTTATTTGCTATTCCTGGGTAGTTTTTTTTTAGCATAATGCACCTAAAGAGTTTTTTTTTTTCATATTGGGTAAAGTTAAATTCTGATTATACATGCACATTTTGTGCACCATTTCACAGTCCTGAAATATTGCAGCTTAAGGTATTCGATTGTAGCTCTTTATTGAATTTTGCTGTTTGTTTAGTCATTGATTGAAAGTTCTTGCCACAGTTATTTATTTAAATGTTTCTCCAGTACAGAAAAAAAGTTTTTTGTTATTGTTTCTTTCACTGAATTATCTTAGAATAATTCATACCTATTCTCATTGTACTGCTTACTGTTAAAAATAGATGTAGCAAGTATTTGCTTATCGAATAATGAGGATAATGCTGCTGTTAATTGTTTTGTGAGTGCCAAAGCCATCAAAAAATGTGGATAATCTTCAGCCTTTTTGCTGAAGCGAGAATATCACTGGAAAAATGTAAACTCAAGAGTATGCCAGACAGACAGCAGAGACTTTGGGAGAGAAAAGATCACACACAGGGTGTAGAGGGGAGGACAGGATGCATAGAGAGGTGAATATACAGGAGACAGACCAAAAGGAGTCACACTGCTTGGGTAGAAAACCTAGAGGATGATTCTTTGTTGCACCAGTCAAGGTTCAGAATTTCAGTGTCCTATCAAATGCTGTACACTGTGCCTGTAGTCTGGAATGTATCAGACCTGTACCAATGTCAACAGTGTCCATTGAATGCACTACTAAATGCTTTGTGTAAACACGTGCTGACAAATCATGATTGCTTATTAAAATGATGCATTGAATTTTTGAAATTCACTCTCCATTAAATATTTGGCTTTCTGTCCAAAATCCTGTTGAGCTTGATGGAAAGTCATCTTCATTTCCCACCAAGTTGCTTTTCCAACCCTGTGCGAACAGTCTGAGAATGAAGTGCTTGTATGTAAATCCTCAAATCTACATGCACACATTCTATTTAATTTCACAGCTAGCTGAGTGGCCCTAATCGCATCCAGACATTTGTGTCCTTTGCTATTCAAATCTAATAGACGCTTTTGGAGATGCGGGACATTGTGCAGTTTAGTCTTTTTGCCTTGCCGCCTGTTGGAGGTCTCTTGTGTCATAACCGTAGCAAAAATAATTAAAATCACTCTTCAAAACAAAGACTACAGCAGCATGGTTTTGAATATAAACCTAATTGCTAAGCTCTTTTGTGGCCATGCTTCAGTGTAAATATCATTTAGGAGAAATAAGCTTTTTTCCATTTCTGATCCTTGTAATACAATTACAAATACTGAATTTCTATATTGTTGAATCATCTAAAATAGAAAATGTTTTCCCTTTGCAGCTCCGGAAAGGTTTCTGCTCTAAAAAGCAGCTGTTTCTTGGGAGAGGGTCACAGGGTAAGCATGTGTTGTTAGTCTCCACTCTGTGCTTATATCTATTTCACTACTACCTCAAAAAATCTAAGAGAGGAAAAAAAGGTTTTAACTTTTGATAGTGACTGGCTGGACTGTGGATGGCGTGTAGCTGCCTCAGGGATCTGGTTTGGGTCAGAGCAGTTTTATGTTTGCACTTGAAAATTTAAAAAATGCCAATTTAAACTGTCTGTCGGAAGCTTCTGAATGAGCCATGAACATACGTTATGTTATGTGATTTCAGTGTTTTGTGGTTTCTGATTATTTTGTTCTAATTATTTTGTTAATATAATACAGTATGTGTATGCTATTATTTGTATAGTTTTTGTTATACAGCTAATGTATAGGTTTTAAATTCAAAATATAATGTTGGGTTGAACTTATATGAAAGGTATTTTAAATACAGACAGTGCTATTGAGGGTTGTTTTTTTATTACCACAGAAACGTGATGTCCTTTTTCCTACAAATATATACTGACTGCCTTAAGCATTATTTGCCTTCCATGGAAATTATTAAAATGCAGAATATTTCAGTTGTAAAAGGCCCCCTTTTCCAGGCTCAGCAAGCATTGATTATGGAATATACATTTACGCATTACATGTTTTACATGGCTTTATGGCCACCCCCTGGAAAGAGAGTGCATCAAAGCAATGGCTTAATTATATTTTCATCTGTGGAAAAGAAGCTAATGCAAATAGGATGCAGGGCCTTCCTAACAAATATAACGATTTATGAAGAAAGTGTTTCCAAACAATTACTTCTCTGCTTTCATCCCTGGCTCTTCTTCTAATATTGGGTGAAGCGTTTAGTCCACTTAATCAGAGATAAACATTTGCAAGATAAACAGAAGTGAGCAGTGAAAAAAGGATGAGAAGTTATTTTCACAGCTTTTAAAGCACACTTCTGAGAGATAGACTATAGTATAGAGAAGGTAACTGTAATAAAAGTATCAAAACATTTGCATAAAAGTAGAATTTTGAGAACATTAATAGACTCTTTACCTTTATTTAAATATATTAGAAATGTATTGACCTATAAACTTAACTGTCTGGACACTATTCCCTTTTTGTCTTTACAGATATTTTCCACATCTCTTGCTCCTACAGATTTACTGTTTTCTGAAAACAAGACAGACAGTAGTTTCAGCGGACCTTCAGAATCTCAGCACGTTCCTGAGAAACCCAGGGCACTTATAGAACACCATGCCACTAACAACCCCGCAGGAGATGTCAAAAGTCTGGGAAAGTCGCTTCAGACAAGTCTCAACATCCAGTGGGAGAAGCAGCACTCAGCCCCCCATAAATCAGAAACTGAAGCTCCATCAGTGGACATGACATAAGGAACTGGAAGGGGAGAAAACGGGTGAATGGAGGTTTCTGGGATACTAGGGTACTTCAGGAGTGTTGTAACGGGATCTCTGGATTCATGGATGTCGAGCAGCAGTATCCCTGGCACCCGGTCATGGGCTAAGAAGGGAGCTTGTTAGCCAAGGAATCCCATATAAAGAGCAGGCACTCCACCACGGAAGGAGGGACAGCCTTTGTCCCAAGCCTGACTCGCTTAGAGCACTTTTCACAGAGGCATAGCCCACTTACCATGGGGGGCCAATTTAGCAAGCACTTTTTATTCAGAACATCTGTTGAGAGTCAAGAAGCCAAAGCCCATCCAGAGGGAAGTGGGTTCAGCTCTAGCCTAGGGAGCCTTCTAGGAAGAGTGTGTTCGATGCTGGTGGATGCAGGACGTGTGCTCACAAACTCTTTGAAAGAACAAACTGGTGATAGAGGAAGTGCTCGGTACAATCAAATGTGCTCAATGGTAAAGCATCTTCCCTTTGTAAACCATATTAATTTTGAGTTGACTCTAAGACCACAGGCAAACCTATCTCTGAAGACAATCCAGTTTTGCCGCAATCTGTCTCCTAGTGAGATTTTGTCAGTAAGAGGACAGAGTGTAGCATTGTCTTTCATGCAAGATCCATCAAGATCCAGTACAAGTGAATGGAAGAGTCATTTGATGGCTTTAGAGCCAACACAGACAAGGGATTCAGTGGCCACCCAGAGAAGTGAGTGGCTAAAGGTATGCTGCCACTCACTCACTGTATTGCTCCTTTACACGACTGTCAGATTTCAGAGATCAAGTCTCAAGCTACACACTGACCCTGTTGTACCTGATTCACAGGTGGCACAAATAGACTCTGAACTTGTCCAGCTTGTCCTGACTGACACTCACCAGTGTCTCTTGCAGGAGAATGTTGTTTACCACCCACCTCCATATTCAGTAGCTGTGGTGGCACGCGAGGCCCAGTTCAGGCTAATAGACTTGCATCAGCGCTCTGATGTTCGTTGCTTGCTGGTGAGAGATGGATACAGCAGTATGCATCTGGATGTTGTGTTGGCTCGTGTCTACCGAAAATCTGGTGGTACTGAAAGTTACTCTCAACCTCCAGAGGTCTGCACTGCCGATGCCCAAACTCCTAACAACTTTGATTCTCCCCGGAATGAAATGTAGAAATGAACTTTCAACAGCTCTGCTGAAGCCACCTTCCTGATTAATAACTTGTTGAACATTTGAGCAAGGTCCTTCCAGCAAAAATAATTAATAGTCCAGTGAGGAGAATTTGACAGGTGCACCCAAAACTTGACATGAGTTGGCACCGCTGGGATTTGAGAAATAAAGGCATTTTATAATTGTTGTTTTTTGTTACTTTTCCATGAAGTTTTATATGACTTGCATTGTGATCAGTTTTTCTGACACAGGGAAGAGAAGCCTAATCACTGAAAGTAGTGCCAATGATCAAGATCATAAATTCATAAGGCTGGTTAAGATTGCATTGTATGTCTGACAATATTATATGGGCGGATCAATAATGATTATTGATTCAGAGTTACTGTATAATGCATCTAAAAAAATTTATAAGTTTAAGAACCAGCACTCAACCTTAATTTTTATGTTCATTCTTTTGAAATGAAAGAATCTTAAGTATGAGATTGCCTCTAATTTGCATTTGATGTATTTATCCCTGTGCGTCACCAATATGCTTTTATAGTGTAATTCATTTGGTAAGATTGCACAATTTAAGTTGTATTGTTTCAGATGGACAGTGAAGTATAAAAAACAACAACAACAAAAACACGCTTTTTCACACTCTTCCCTACTCTGTCTTTGACTCTTATAGCCTTGCATCACAGAAAATGCATGTTACATGCCTGCAGCATCCAGCAGCTATCAGTATGCATCTCTTGAATTCTTCATGGTGTGAGGAGATGCCAGGGTCAAGGTGAGATATTTTTTTCCCTGCTGGGTAATTTAAGTTCTCACTGCATCATGTTGCTAGCTAATAGCTTCATGGTCCTTTTTGTTTCAGACCCTGCTGTGTAAAATATTGGTTATGGTTCTCTTGTGCCTTCTTTTTTTTGCCAGTCGTGCTCCCTGTTGTAGACTTTCAGCCACTGAAGAAGAGGAGCAGGAAGAAGACATTTTTCCTCCCTACCTTGTCTAAAAAATGCTGCTATAGTGTGTAGAATTATGGGTGCTTGTACAATGCAATCAGCTAGGGCTTTTCTTTGATAGAATGCCAGCGAAAGAGGGAGAGAGTTCCTTTTAATAAAAGTACATCGTGTGCCTTCTCAGAAATCAGTGCTTTTCACCTTTTCAGACTTGAAATACTGTGTGAGTGAAAATCCCCTGTTCTAAGGACAGATTGCCACAGAAAAAAAAAAAAAAAAAGTTTTATGGCAGACTGAAAGTAATATCAACTGTTGCGTCATTTCACAATTCTTGATTAGTAAGTGCCCGTTTTGAAAGTTTTTTTTTTTTTCAACACAGATTGTTTCTAAAATCTAATATCTAAAAAAGCACTCCTGAAAACCTTAAGCAATTATCACCAGCTCCTTTAATTGCATATTAAAAACAGTGATCAAGTAAAAACAGTGAGCCATCAAGCCATTTATCACAAGAAGTGTAATTAAAGATTCATATTCAGCCATTCAATTATAGTCAATAAGGTTTTCTTAAAAACATAAATATTTTAAAGCAATATTATGTTATTGTTTCTCATATGAGGTCCAACTGTAAGGTTGTTTGGGTGACAATGGCAGTGAGGCCAGTCACTAGATTTAGACAAAAACTCTCACACATCATTAAGCTAATGAAATAAATGATAGTATGATTCTTTTACTCATGTATTGTGAAGATAAAGAGAATGCATCCGTCACTGTGATGAGAGAAAAACTTATTTCTGCTAGTTTTATTTGATTTAGAGTCATCACATAAAATCATCCCTAGCAAATAACGTTATTGCGGAATGGGAGCTGATGCCGAATACCATTATTCAACTAAACAGCAGCCCCAAAATTTGCTACCTACCAGGATATCAATAGTAGATGCTGTTTTGCTGTCATGCTGGTCAATCAGTTGTACAGGCCAGAGGGCTCTGTGCCACTGTAGTCTTTATGGATGCTTTTTGAATGCTTTATCCATCACATTAGATGCAAGCCTGTTTGAAATATAACAAATAAAGTAAAGATGACAGCGCAAATGGAAAGGCCCCTCTTCCCGCTCGGCAACACTGATCAGGTCAAGCAGACAAAAGGCAGGGAATGAGGTGTTTTTTTTTTTTTTTTTAAGAAAGTGTGTGCATACAAGAAGAGCTTCTCATCTGGTCCAGCAAGACCTCTTATCTTACCTTTGCAGACCTTGTGAGGTGGGATGCATCCTCTTTCATTAATATACTTCACACCTCCTCTGCTTTAATGGCTTCAGGAAATGCCTGGTGTCTGATGGGAGAAACAGGTGGAGCCTCTTGGTGAGCTGACAGCTCCTGAGAAAATTTCTCATTTTAGCTACCTCGTTGCTTCGCTCTCTCTTTCTCACTCTTTTTCTAAGACAGCCATCAATCATGCATGTATGCCTTTGTTTGTAACCTTAGCTGCTTGATCTCTTAAAATGCGTCATGAAAACAATACCCAAGATGGGAGTAGGTTGGTTTCTTAGTAACATCTTTCTCCATTTTGTATTTCAAGAACACTAATTATAGGTCCTACTTTGATGAAGGCATGTTAAACTTGTAGATCATTTATTTATTTATTTATTTATTTTTTAAATGGCTTTTTGACATCTAGCAGTGTCCAGTGTTTCCTATACATTGAGTTATTTTTGGCGGCCCGTCATAATATCAAAACTGACCGCCACAAATAGATTTTCGAAAAGGCTTAGGCTACACTTCGTTGAATAAACTGAGCACTGCACATTTCAAAATTTAAAATGCAGTGCGGGTGTTTTTATATGTAGGCTGTGTCTTTGACAAGGACCCTTTTCAGGAAAGCTTCGATGTCATTTTCATTTCGTCTTTTCTGTAATGCCTGATAAAGTAGCGCTTATTTGATTACAGCTGTTACCGGTGAAACCACTATATCTCCCGCTCCCTGCTGGCAGAGAATGAATTTGCATTTGCAGGTCTGTGGGAAACACTGGTGTCTGTCAACAAACATAAACAAAAAGCATCCTTCAGAGCTGTTTTGAAAATGTATTATTCTACCCTATGAATTAGGCTACTACTACTATAATTACTATCTTGTGCCCTGCAGTCATCATTTACTCAAACTCTTTTATGAGATAAAGAGAGAGAGAGAGAGACTGCCCTGATTCCTAAATATCTGCATCAGCCAGAGAAAAACCCTTGTCGGTCGAGCTGTATTGCTGACACTTAAATGAATTGTCTTGCCACTTTTGCACTTGTTATTGATGTTTTTTGAATGCAATGGGCGCTTTATTTTTTTTTTTTTTAAATAATGCTTATTTGTTATGCATGTTATGTATGTTTTGTAATAACCAGTTGTTCCAGTCCGGACCTTTGACACTGATGAAAATTCAGATTTGGATTCAGATTTGAATGTAGACTTTGAGAACCCCTGACCTAGATCAATATCCAGAAATAACTTAAATATTTAATTTTGATCATCATTAAAGTAGTTTTTTCATTAAAATGTAATATTTCAAATGAATGCTGCTAATGGCGTAGTTGAGGAATTTTGCTGTAAATGGATAAAAAGTACTTCATATCCCCCTAAACACAGCATAATCCGTATCAAAATGAATTTCAATAAATAAAAATATCAATAAATAAAAAGTTGCACATTTGTTGTTTGTCAGATGTAGCAGACCATTTTTGTGCCCTGGGTAATGGGAGGATTTCCACCTAGCTACCACCCACGTATATTTCAAACCTGTGCGAAGCACTGATATTAATATATTTTCTATCCAATTTTATTGTTTTTCTTTCAATAAAAGTGTGATTATTTTATTGGCTTGTTTTTTTTTTTTCATTCAGTATCATTAAAATTATTAAATTAAGTTAAAAAGTCTTACACAATTATTTTATATTATTTAATAACATAATAAATAATTATTAAAAAGCATGTTCTGTTTTTGGCCAAGTGCATCCAGAATTTTCGGTTTCATCCCAGAATTTTAATTTCGGTGTATCCCTTGCAATTACAGCAAAGCTTCAGTGATTCCCTGTACATTAATTCATGTTAGTGAAATGCTGGTCTGTTACTTTAACCTCTGGATTCCTTATCTCATTACGAAGACTCAATCTGTTGTAGTCAGACTAGTCTTTCCATCGGCCACTCTGATGGAATTTGGCAAGTAAGGGAAGCCTCATAGGACACACATACACTTATTAAGCCAGCCCTGAATGTCATCTGGCTCTTTGAGCCTCGGCTCATTTGTGAATGTCTTTCCTCTGGCCAAACGTATTTCTATGCCCTTTAGAAAGATGATGTTGTCATCTGATGTCATTTTTTAAATTGGAACACTCTATCCCATCGAACCCCCCCTTTTTTTTCCTGGACTCTGCACAAGTTACATTAGCATTTTGCAGAAACCGTGAGACATTTTGCCACTTTGGCTTTGTGACAGATTTCACAGGCTCAATTTTAACCGTTGCCCTGGGGGGCAGAGGCACAGTTTCCATCTGTTGATAGCGTAGCTGAAGCCAGCAGGTTGTTTAAGAACACTTCCTATCCTGGCAGCCAGCTGCACTCCAAACTCTAGATATGGAGTGTTCGTTTAAAGGTCCTCGTGGTGCTGGGCTGTGATTTCACTCACTGCATGAAAACGTGAAAATTAGATTTTCAGTGTATGCAAATGAAACCAAAACTGGAGATCAAAATATTTTTGGAGATGTTTGCAGGTGTGTTCTGCATGTCTTGTTCAGCAGTAATGTTTAAAAGTTCTGTTAAAAAAAAGACACAAGGAAAAGAACATGTCTGTAAATTAATACATCACATCAGTCAATTTTTTTATTGATTGAGCAAGAAAATTATTTTATATGAAAAATAAAAAAAAACCTAGCAGATGATTTTAGCCTTTCCTACTTGAGGTCTTGACCTTCTCGACAATATTCTGCAAGAGAAATCATTCTGATTTCACAATTTTGACAATATACTTTTTTTTTTTTTTTTTAATTGAGAAACATATTAAAAAATATGAACTCCTTTTAATTAACAAAAAATGTTGCTGTGTCTTTTATTTTACAATCCTGTTTCCACATAATTTTATCCCTGTTACCTAAATAGTGTAATTTAAAAAAAAAAAAAAAAAAAAATTCTTGTCAGTTTTAGTTTCTTAAAAGACTGAATCCAGAAACTGGATCTGTCTTGAGAGGTTGTAAGTTTCTACTAGTTATGGCAGCTTTCATCCTTTCAAGATTTTAAGAATTTTAAAGAGTGAATTAGTAATGTTCTACAACTAAATACAAAAGAAATTTGGATGCTAATAATAAAATATTTACTGTACTGATGACAGTTTTGAGAGGCAGTGATAGGACTTGTAATTTATACAATGAATTATATTTAATCCATCTCTGAATTCAGATGCTTCTTAATTCAGTAAGTGGTTTAAAATCGTAATTTATTTAGTCTTAGTCTCTATAATAGTAATAATAACAGTACATTTTGATGTAATTTAATTTAAATTCAATGTTAAGTAGGAGGCACTGAAGCCAACACGTATTAAGCAACAATTCTATTAAGCAATAATTCCCCATTCTCCTCTCAACACCTTGTGCCTCCCATTGTGTCGCTCCCTTATTTGTGACCCACTCCCACGTCTTTCACTGTCCATTATGATCCACTCTTTTGCTTTGTGCAGCATCAGAAGCATCCGCCACTGTGTATGGTGTGGTGAATCTTAAATCATAAATACTGCTGTATGTTTGCCCAGTGAAAATGAACTCTACCTAACTTCTGTTCACTCCTCTCCCTCAGAGCTTTGACAGGCTCGTACTATTTACTCTGCCCTCGAGCACTCTCACAAACAAGACAAGGTTGTTTTCTGAAACCCGCTATGCTTTCCTTTTTGCAGCCTCTGGGTTTTGAAGGACTCTCCATCAGAATGCTGATGTCAGAGAAGTTTCTCTCTCCGTCTCTTTCTAGCTCACTGTCATTTCTTTAGACTATGGGCTATACCTCCAATGTCAAGTCATTAATCACACTGCAGAAGTTAAGTGTGACTGCTGGCAGCACGCCATTATAAATTGCACAAGCAAGAGAAGCCGTAATTAGCTCGCAACAAACTTGATTCATAAGCCATATTGTGTAACTTGTATTTTTTTTTTCTTTTTCTTTTTTTATTCAGATTAGTTTTTCTGCACATGATAATTAGCCTACTAGTGTTTTAAACAAACAATGGTGCTGGTACTAACAAGCAAACAAACCTAATTGGAGAGTATACTTTTATATAGGAAAATCTAAATGTATGGAATGGTAACATTTAATTTATTTTTATAATATACCAAACCAACAGTCAGTATACTGATTTAAGTTTTATTTTTGATGTATGTTTTTGACTAAAAGCACCTGTTTATGTGGGTTCATGTGTAATTTGTTTGGAAATCAGACTACACTGGTTGTGCTTTTATTTTGACTCGCTAAAAGGAAATGGTTCATAAGCATTCAATAGTGTTCTTTGTTTGGTGATTACACTGCATTGGTCGGTCCATTTTGTATTCTATCAGTGTTGTGGTAATGTGATAACATTGAATAAGTATTGCAGAAAACTCAGAGTATTGTAGTGCAGTGCAGACCTTGGATAGGTTAGATGCCGTACTGAATTTAACACAGATAAAAATTCAGGCTGTGAGATAGATTGTCTTGGATAGATTTGTTCCGCATACTGTACTATATACACTTTTTTTTATGTAAGAGTGGGTGCAGCCATTTGAGAGGCTTCAGGTTTCATCTGCTTACAGTTATTTTTAGCGGTACAAGACAGCTTATTATTCTGCTTAATATTGCAAACTAGTATTTTGTATCATTTTATTTAAATATATTGTCATAATTCTAAACACTGGTTTGTAGTGCAAATGGTTTTACTGTTTACGGCACTTTTTTATTCTTAGTTATTTACCTAGCGGCTAAAGAATCGAAAGTCTCACACATTCACAGAAAATAGCTTACTTCCACATTGCAAAATAAGGTGGAAATTTAGATGGTCCTAGACCACATCATTTCCCTAACTAACAACTTTGAAAAATTGTTTTATGGAGTCTTTTGTTTTATGTCTACTGTTTATATATAAGACATTTGATCATCTGAACAATTGGTATGTTGTTATACAACAGTAGAATCAGTTGAACACATTGTACTTCTTTCACTCACAGACTTGTTTTTATTCTATTATTTTTTTTTATTTTTTAGACTTGTTTTTATTCTATTATTTTTTTTTATTCTAGGCCATATGAAAGCATGACAAACCACAGCTGTATTGCCCAGCAAAACAAAACATTGCTTCATGCATCTTGAGTCATTCACCAAAATTAACCAGCAAATTATTTTCATAACACAAAGTCAGCACAGAACCTTTTACTATTGAAAAATATCTTATTTTGTAGACTTGAGATTTTCTTTGCATACCAGATCTTCTGCCAATTATTTTTTCACCTTATACCATGTGTCCAGCTTGGTTCCCTTTTGATTTCAAATACAGCTCATGAACTATAGTCTACAACCCCGAGGCCAGCTTTTGCTCCAGGACACACTCTTCCACTTTCCCAAATGCACAAGTGCTTTTGTTTATTCCTGGCTGCTGAGATATTCAACACCACATGAAGAAGATTAATATCTCTTTTGAGACTCTCCATGCTTGTATTAGCTGCTGGAGGTTACCATGTTAAATATGAGAGAGAAGTAGGCATGTTTGAATGATTGATGCATTGCATATCATTAGTGTTTATTGAAGTGACAGCTCACACAAGAATATATTGCAACTGGCGTGCACTGGCAGATAATTTAATCTTACCCACTGAGCATTATTTTCTCTTCTATAAGGCCAACAGAAGAGACAAAAATAAAGATGGGTCAAGTTCACATAAGTAGGGCTATATTCAGAGAGGATTTATATGGCTGATCATATATACAGTTATTGGAAAACTGCTATATGCTAAGCTTGGTTTGTCAGCTCTAACAGTAATCAGAGAGGATATGTGATGCCATACGACTCCTTATGGATTTGTCAATAACGATTTCACAAACTATGAATCACACCTGTGTCTGATACTGAAAATGAAGCTTGTGAACTTTTCTGTTTATTTATCAGGAGTTTCAAAACACTCTGAAACTGCAAGAGACTATGACAATTCAGCCCCACAGAAGAACGTCTTCAGCCAAGAAACACATTGTATCAACCCAGATGAGTAATGGCCACTGCCGCACTTGACAGCTCTCCAAACGGCAGAATAACATTGCCAAGTTTACACAATAGATTGAAAGTTCCCAAGCTGCAGTAAGTTCTCTGTTTAGAATATTACTGATTGCTTTAAGACTAGGGAAAGAGGTTCCCCTAACATTTCATCAAAATGCAGAAATGACTTTATGTGCAAATAATCTATTTTATATCAATCTTGCTGTGCTTCATAATTGTAGCAAATTAAAGTGTAGGCCTATATCACTAAGCACTGTCGCTCTGTTCAGTCAATTAACATGATCTGATTTCAATGATGTGAATATGTTTATTAAAGTAGAAGCAAACGTTTTTGCTTATAATTTATAACAAGCTGGTTGGACGCATTTTACTAAGAAGAATAGCAATAAAGCTTGGCAGAAAACATCGGCTGGACAGACTTGTGCAACCAAAGCTGTGGCAGCATGAGGATGATAAAAGCCCTATGAACGCATCAGTTATACACTAATTTTGCATAGGCCTAATTTCTCTTCATTTTGTTTATATTAGTGCTGAAAACGTATCATCTTTCATCAAGAAGTGAGAATAAGAGAGATATAAAATTGTCCATTGAATCATTTTTATTCAGACCAAAATCACTACAACACACATCATGATCTAACTTCCTTTTGCAGCTAGCAATAGGAATATCCCTGAAGGACTTCAAACTTCAAAGCAGCATAATGCTGCTTTATTGGAAAAAAATCACCTGCTGTGTTCTGGACATTGGGCTTTCAATCAATGTTCTTTTACCAACTGGAAGCTGGCTTTACTAACACCTCTCTATGGGTGGAACTCCTAAATGGACAGGAATTGGCAACAAATAGCCAACAGTCATATAGACTAAAAAGAGTATATATTTAAAGTGAAATGTGCTCAGACACAGAGACGTGCTGCCTCTGTCATGAATAGCCAATCAAAATAATTTTGATATTCGAGTTTCCGAGTAGAGCAAACCATAAACTTTAAACACGGAGAAGATTAACTGATAGCTGTAGTGACTCTATCCGTTTTCCCCACAGAAGCTAGGCCTATATTGCTTTTTTTTCTTGCCATTAGAGTCATATTGAATGTAGGTATTTTACACAGCAAAATAGCGTGTATTTGACCAAAAATATTTGAATGCGTAAAATACGGTGAATATATACAATGTTTATATGGTTTCCAACGAATGGGACGCTGCAGGATAGTAAGAGACATTTATTGAAGTTCACTGTAGCGTACCAAAAAAACACCATACTTAACACATTGCATGCTTCGCACGAGAAACTTATATCTCATTTCATCCGAGTAGCTTGATAAAAAAAACATCCAAACCAAAACTCAAGCTTAGTAGCCTATTAGTAATGGTCAAAAATATCTACAGAGCAAGTTATCTAATAAATGTAATAAAACAATCAGCGCTACATAAAACGCAACCTTGAGTGCCATATCTCTATCCAAACCATTTTACAGCCAGAACGGAACTAACAAAAGTCTGAAGTATCCATTGGTTCAACCAATGTCAATACTAAACTACTGCATGTAAACACGAACGATGGCACGGCAGCCCAAAATGTAACAAATAAAAACTACTCACTCATTTTAGTTGCACTCTTCGGACCTGTCGGTAAATTCATCCACAATCAGGTGTTAATTTTAGGTTTCGTTTATTCTCAGTGGAAAGAGTGACCGATAGGCTATGTCCTGCGCCATGATGCTTCACAACTATTTTAATTAGCCTTAGCTTTGAAAATGAGCCATGCAGCGTTTGCACGTGTTTTATTTTATTTTTAATGACGCTGCGGTTCTACAGCAGATTTTTGATTCAGACCAAAATCACTACAAAATACATCATGTAACTTCCATTTGCAGCTAACAATAGGAATTGAATACATCATGTAACTTAAATTTGAATAAATGTAAACATAAGGTATAATATATATATTATTGTCACTGCACATGTAAGGTACAAGGCAGCGAAACGCAGTTAGCATCTAACCAGAAGTGCAATAAGCAGTAAGTACAGAATATACAAGGTCTACAATATGTACAATAACTATACAGATAAGTATTATGGACAAAATTTACAGATTTTAAATACTATCAGCATGATATACAGATAGGTGTACTATGAACATATTATACAGATGAATATGTGAAGTGTATGTACACTATAGGCAGAACTATGAACATATGAACAATTTAAACTATTGCAATGGAAAGTAAAGTGCATAGAAAATTCAGTGTGCAATGGATTATTCAGTGTGTTCCTGGATGAACAGACAGTAGTGCAAGTAATAGCAAGTTTGTTGTTTTTGCTTGTTGTAAATAAATAAATAAATAAATCAGTCAGATGTAGTGATGAAGTGGGGAAGGAGTCTGTGTGTATGGTGTGGGGGGTGTCAGAGGGCAGAGTTCAGCAAGGAGACAGCTGTAGGGAAAAAGCTGTTTGGATCTGCTGGTCCTTGTCCGGAGGCTCCTGAAGCGCCTCCCGGAGGGCAGGAGGTTTAAACAGTCTATGGTCAGGGTGAGAGGAGTCCTTTAGTCCTTATATATATATATATATATATATATACACACACACATATATAACATATTGAACTGCTTTTGTAGTTTTAATGATCAGTTTATTTGTAATGAGGGATTTTTACATTTCATTATTTTTTTATTATTAATATAGTACTTATTATTAAGAAAAGAACTGGAGGAATAGATGCAACATTGCAGGTGATTTTGCTTTGGAACCTTCAGAAAACTTTAACTCGATTTTTCTCAAAATTTACTTTGCCACTTGTATATTTTTTTCACATATCAATATGTGATATTTTCACACATCGAAATGTCATATTTTCAAATATCGTGGCCACGAATTAAGAATTCATTTCCTCGATTTAATTAAAAGTTCCCCGTCAGCGGGCCCCCAATCTGCCATATGCACGTGAATATCTGCATACCCAAATGCTTAGGCCTACACCCCCACAGCGACAAAAATTCACTCTCTTTCAGTAGGATATGGTGCCAATGGAATAGCAGAAATATAACCACTTCCCCAGTTACCCCAGCAAGCAAAGCAGCACGGCGCTTATAAACACCACTTTATTAGTCATTATATGGAGACTAAATTAAAAGAAAACGCCATTGTGCCTGTCACCTTTTAAGATCCATTCATCCATCCACCCCACAAATCATGTGAATGGCCGACAAGTGACCGCTAACTGCTCAACATCCACAAGTAGAACGCGTAGTACTTCCACTGTTTAGTAGTAGTTTGAAAAGCATCTTTTATTACAGTAGGCCTACTGCAGAAACCTAAAAAAATATTCTGAGTACACATTTTGTTAATGATAATTGCCATCTATGCTTTTCCACTCTCGAAAAGCACCAGTTAAAACTGTTTAGAAGGACCATACAGCATTTCCCATCCCTCAGGGCCAGACTCCATTTCTGTGACCCTGTCAGGGTCACTTAATCTGAATCGGTGATGATCCACAATCTTTGCATAACTGTGTAATTGTCACTTCAGTTACCCAGAGTTCTCTCCACCTCTCCCTCCAGGTGCCAAGCTTCGTCTCTCAACTGTGTAAATTGAGCCAGTGAGTTCCCCAGGCGCCCTCCCTCTGGTGGAGACCTGCCACAGCGGTGGTGCAATTTGTCCAGCCTGAATGCTCTCGGTGCCTCCGGGGACTCTCTCTAAGTGCTAAATGACCCGGCTGAACCCAATAGTAATCCAACACTAGAAGTTATTCCAATTGGGATTGCCTACATTTAGAGAGCGCGTGTATCTCCATCTGAAGATAGTTTATGCTAATTCAAGGTGATCTGATTTTCCCCTTACTGCTTAGTGGAGCCATCTCTCTCCCAGGCTCCCTGGAGAGGCCTGCAGTCACTCCTGCTCACTTATCTTCCTCACATTGACTTTATATTTTCTTTTAAATGAAGTATATTGTTGCATGGTGTGTATAAAATGTTTGGTGTGGTCATAGTGTATAATATAATGTCTTACATGTCTTTAAATATGTCCTTAATGTTCAGGCCTTTCACATTCTGCATGTGTCCTTATACAGTGATAAACTGATGTGCATTAATATGGTCAGATGGGGGCAGTAGCACACTACAGTTTTACTATCACTATCGCATTCTGTCTTTCTCCTATAAATGAAATGGTGCCCTGCAGACATCTGGTTGCTTGAAAAGACAGTGAGTATAAATACAAAAAAATAAAAATAAAAAAAAATAAAAAATAAACATGCTGGAAGGCTATATATGCTTGTTTACGGTGATTGTCAGCATGAATCCACTAAACTATATTTTTCATCCGGGGTGTTTTATTATAAAGGGAAGGCAGCCTTGTGATCTTTAACAGTCTTTAAATGAGAAAAAGCAAGCAAAGTAGTGGAGCAGGAACAAGAAAAACAGGAAGAAGACAGGAGGGACTGTGACAGTGAGAGTGAGGATCATTAATTAATATAGAGCCCAGTGTGAAGGGAATCAATTCCTCTCCTGACACACACTCGGGTGGGCAGACGGGCGGCTGTGAGCTCGGGTGGAGATAGAGCGGCAGGGGTGGGAGCTTCTGTGCCAACAGCTTCACCTCCATTTTCATCACACTTCTAATTGTGCCACATGTCAACTGGTAAATGGCACATCACGACTGGTCCAAAACAAAAAAATTTGACTTCTGTTCTCATCCAATGCATTTAAATGAAACATATATTAGATTGTGTTTGTGTTGATGTATTTGAGGTAGATGCTTCATGGAAAATGCAATTTTTGCCATAGTTAAAATTTTTTCAATTATTCAAAATCAAGTCAAAAATGACTGCAATAACAGTACCTTATTATGAGTTTAAATTATTAATGAACTTAAAATAAGTTCCACATTAATAAAACACATATATGTTAAAACATCCCTTTACCACAATGAACAAAAAGTAATTTTAAGCTTTATGAAGTTACTCACTTAACAAAGCACTCCATTAAAGGTACTACACTTGCAAGAGGGTGAGAGCAGAATAGCATATCTATAATGCATTGCAACATTCTACCAGCCTATCAGAACTATTTACACAGTAAGCTGGAACATACAGTAAACATTTAAACTGCCACACATTTAAATATAAATTTGGTCTGTCTTCATGACTGACAGCTGAAGTATGCCAGTACAGAAGTTGTACAATAATAATAAAAAGGAATTCTTAAAGGCACAGTAGTAAAAACTGCCTCTTTCATTCTGTGGTTGAGAGGGAGGCTGTTTATGGTGTAAAAGAGCTTGACAGTGAACTGCAGAGGACAGAATTACTACAAAGGTGTAGAATATGGCCCTTTGCAGATTTGTGATTTTTTTCTAAACACATAGCCTTGGCTCTCTCTGGTTTTCTATCTAACTCGGTCATGAATAGGTATGACTTCGGCGTCAGGGCCTGTCAGAGGAATGACAGCTGGCCAGCAGCGTGAGGTACAGGGCACCAGCAGCATCATTTGCTGGAGCGTGTCCACCAGCAGGGACAAGACTTTGGCTTGGATCCCCCACCACCATGAGCTGCATATGGGCCCGACCAGCCGTGGCGGCCCCCCTCCCAACCTCCCCAATTACTCCAACAGCCAGCTGAGTCTGGGGCCTCTGTCTCACCCCACTAACAACACATCATATTCCCTGCCATCTCAAGACACCAAATATCACTTTCTGAGCCTGGCTCCACACTGCTAGAAAAATGCTTTTATATGCTGTGTGGAAAAATTCTCAAAACTTCAAGAACAATTTTGCCATGATGTGGCACCTTAATTTTTATTTATTTATTTATTTTGTAAAAACATAGTACCTCCAATTTGTTTGACCTCATATGTTAATAGGGATTGTTTAAGGTTTGTAGCAAACATGAACTCTGCAGAATGCCTTGCTAATATTTGATTTATTATAGATGGATGGATGGATGGATGGATGGATAGATAGATAGATAGATAGATACTGTAGATAGACAACTTTGTTTCAAACCTATATGATTTTGTTTCTTCTGTGAAACACAAGCAGAAACATTTTGAAGGATGTACTAGTTGCACTTTTTCCATGTTATAATGAATAAGGACTTATAATGAATGAGGACTGAAGCTTTCAAACTTCAGAAATGATGCAAAAGCACCATAAACAATAAAAGTGCTTCATACAATTATAATTTGTCAGTGAGTCTGCATGAGAATTAGATAAATCTGATTCATGAACAAATCATTCAGACCAATTCTGTAAAATGGATCAACTGATTTATTGATATGATCCATCTCCATGAATGATTAAAGGAATCAAATGAACATTGCAACAAGGAGAGCTAGTTTCAGTAAATGACAGCCTGAAAATTAGCCTGTTCCTCATTGCAAAGCTTGTACTGCTTCAGAAAATTTATTGAACAAATCATGGACCACTTTTTTATTTATTTAATTTTTTTTTTTCCTCAAGTTGGAGCTTGATAATCCCTGATCTTTTTTACATTCATTATAAGAAAAAGACTAGTCAGAATATTCTTTAAAAAATATTCTTTTGCATTCTTTCAGTGCAGAAGTCAGTCAGTCATGCAGCTTTGGAATGACTTGACGTTGAGCATATGATAGAATTTCATTTAATATGAAGTCCTGGATGATTTTAATTCCCCACCCTTGTGTTATTTTTTCAGCCGTTTTTCTGACAATTTCTGTCTTGAACACAAATGGGCACAGGCACTAAATAAATGAACATTCAGATTCATCTAGACTAATCTCAGGGCCGATTGAACCTCAACAGCCTTTTGGGAATTCATCTGAAGTCTCTTTTGCCAAGACCATCTCGATATTTCCCTAGCAGTGATTTGGCTTCAGTTCATTTTGAACAACAAGAAGTAATTTCATTCCACCTTAGCTCTAGGCATGAAGTCACAGAGATTTAACATCAAACGATAGCGCCCCCCACTGGAACGGATGGAAACTCAGAGGAAGTGGTTTTCCAGGCGTTCCCAAACATTCAGCACTGAGCGTGACAGGATTCAGACTGAACCGTAACCACTGATCATCGATTTTGTTATATAATGGTGCAGGTTAGAGTTCAGCAGAGGGAATTCTATCTCTAGATAATGAAACGTCTGCATGGTCTCAAAGCCTGGGGCACGGCAGCCTGTGGTGCGTGGAGAAATGGCATTGACTTGGCCCCTGATGTCCTGCTTGTGTATGGATTGCATGTAGTCTGCTATTTCTTAGACGCCAGACACTAATATTCCCCTGTTAGAAATTCCCATTAAGAAACCTCTGACCTTTGAGCCCTTGTTTCATCATCAATTGAGACACAAATTCCATTACCTTTTAGTTCGATCATCAACTCATGAATCACATGCTTGACATCACACAATCTCTTCATTTGATGCAAGTCTCAATTTATTTTGTTTTGAAGAAGATAATGAGACAAGCACTTAGTGTATTTGTGTGTGTGTGTGATCTATACTAAAATAATTCCAAAATTCCAAAAAAGTATTCCAAAGATGAGGAGCAGTACAACTAAAAGCCCTAGACCTCATGGCACTCAAGCGTACAGACGGTGTAATAAAAGTAATAGAAGTAGAGTATTTAAGGGATCATGGCTAATTTCTCAGTTCTTGTGTTCTTCTCCATCTTTAGATGATCACTCATGCCTGCGGTTTTGACTGGACAGGAGGTTGCCTGTCTCTCTTCAGGAAAGTGACAAGTGAATGCTTTGTGTCAGCCAATCTGATGGCCTATGCTGGGATCCATGGCAGGGACCCCAGGGACGAACCCGTCTCTCTGTCTGACACACACCTGAAGATAGGATATGTTTGAGACTCTTTAGAATGGTGCCAATTGATTTTTCCTTTCACTTCCCTGCTCCAGCACATTTTCTCTGTCTCTCTCCCTTCTGTATTTTCTTAGAGGGGGAATAGACATATGGAGCATGAAGTTTATAGCGGAGTGACAGCGCCCTGACAGATAGTCAAAAGCAGCATTGTCAAAGGCTGATGGAAGTCTTGAATGAAGTGGTTAGGATCTATATTGGTTTCAGGAAAAGTGATGGTCTCATATCAGAGAAGAAGGGATCTTAAACGAGGTGTGTGAGATGAATGGAGAGCTGGACATATGATGTTCAGATTAAAATGAACTGACGGTGGAGAGGGAAAGTTATAGACGAGCACATTTCCAAGTTTTTACCCTCTTATTGTGAAACCTGTGGTGAATATGTAATCGATTGTTTTACCGATTAGAAGACATGTTTGATAATGCAAGTTGAATATAAGAAGAAAAAATGTGAAAAAATAAAAGTAAAAAAAGTGAAAATGTCATTTTATACATAAAAATGTTCAGGTCTATTTGCAGAGATAGTAATTTAGGAATCAAGGGCACCTCGCACAAAGTAAATCTCTTCTTGTGTAATGACTGATCAATCCAGCCTGTAATTTGAGACTATTTGAGGGGTGAAGCACTGCTGTTCTGGGTGACAGGAATAAAATGGAAAGAAAATCGTAATTGTGATCTTGATTCTCGTCAGCTTTATGCCAGAGCCACTGACTTAACCAAACGTGGGTTTATTCGTAATGACAGCAAGCTTTTATCTCCAGAATAGAAAATAAAGAGGAGAAAACGTCACATTGCTCCATTGCTGTCACTGTCAGCTCTCATCCTGGCTTGCTGTCTGTAAACCACACCCCCAGATCTTCTGCCCTGTTTAAATCTGAACGTCAAAAGGGTGGTGGTGCTAGTCACAATGACTGTTACAGAGAGAGGCCAGAAAACTCTTAAAAGAATAAATCACCCCAAAATGAATATTCTCCCATAATTTGCTCACTTTTATGCTGTCGTTTTTTTCATTCCACATAAGAGATAAAGTGAAACATGAATTGAACGATATGAATAAGAATAAACGAACTATCACTTTAATTAATCTTATAGCCATAGATTTTCCCACAGTTGTTTCATTTACCCCACAGGTTTTTTTTTTCATACTGTATGAACCGATAGTTAATGATACTGGTACTGGTTAAGCTCAGTCCACAAAAAGGGCAGAATCAACAAATTTTAATCTACTACAATAACATCTTTGACCATGTGTTCATATCACTAGTGTTTGTGCAAGTTTTATCAGTAATTATGGCCTCTCATAAGAAACAGACATTTGTAGTCCAGTTGCCCAACAAATGACTCTTATGGGTAGGTTATTTTATGTGAATCAAAAACATTTAGTGCAGCCAGTGTCATCCGACTCCTGAATGAATAACTCTTGTAAGCCAATGCCCTTAAATTTAATCAAAAACATACAATGAAACCAATGTAACCTGGAATGACTCTCATGAGCCTGTTCCTTTAAGTAAATCAAAAACATACAACACAATGTAGATCACCTCCCTTTGAAATGAATCAAAAATACCCGACTTCAGTTTTGCAGATTAATTATTTCTTTCTTTTTAGCAAATCAAACTCATACAGCTTGATTTGTGAGATTTGTGAATCCTATCCAAACTGCCTTTCCGAGCAGATGAGAATGAGTTCGCTGTTACACCAACAAAATAAACTGACTTGGGTCTATGCCAAGTACTACATGTAAATTGACATTAAATATTGCACTTTTACTCCCAGGTCATATTAAAAGCAGGTGTCATTAAAAAAATTGTTAAGTACTTTTACTCCCAGGTCATATTAAAAGCAGGTGAGTCAACTGTACCTAAATAACAGATAATTAAATTGCCGTTTGGCTTTACAGAATGCTGTATTAGCACAGCTATAGCAGGACTGCACAGAATAACATATTGTTCTGTATTCTAACACCTCCCTAAAACAACCCACTGTCAAAACCAATAAAACATCCAAAATGCAGTATGGAATCAGGGGCTCCCAGGTCATATTAAAAGCAGGTGTCATTAAAAAAATTGTTAAGTCCTTTGCTTTCTTCCCGTTTTTCTTTTTCTCACTGCATTGTTGAAACATATCAGGATGGCCCGCTCTGTTTCTCATCGCATGCAGCACGGCTGAGGTGTGGGGCAGAAGGGGCTGGTGCAAATGTCCTGCTGGGGTACCAGGATTCTTTTATTCATTCTACCTTGATGGAGAAATTTGTCATGGAAATATATGATGCGTTAGGGATAGCAGCAGGAACCAGGGTGCAAAATAATGAATCGTGCTGGGAAGCCACAGCTCTGGCCCATTTTATCTATGAATTTGTAATTGCATATTCAACAACATCTACAGCACTGGATTCGGCATATTTATGCTGTAGCTTGGGTATACAGTAGGCCTCTTGTGGATCTCTGAATTTGCACCCTTCCAGCTGCATCAGTCTCTCTCTTGCAAGCGACTATAAAAAGTCCACTGGCTTTGTGGATCCATCTACTGTACTGTACATCCCTGTGAATTCAGTGTCCTCTGGCTAAGGAGAAAAGCAAAGTGACACAAATCATCTATTGTGTGTGTGTAATAATTCATAGTAACGGCACTGGGGACAACTTATCAGTAAAGTAATTACCGCAAACCATGGAGAGAACCTTGTGCAATGGGCTCCACGTGTCTCTCCGGCTGCTGGTGATTGAGGTCAGTCTGCGTCTGCTGAGAGATATTGATAAGGTAAAGCAAACACAGACTGTTGTCCTCACTGTAGAGGAGAGCAGGGACTGCCATAACACATGACAGTTAGTTAGTGACACATCAGTTTAACCAGTTAGAAATGAGATAGAGGGGTTCATTTAGAATGCATAGATCATTATTACTTATAAACGTCTCACGATTCCATTTAGAAACAAAGATGTTTTTCTTGTTGGCAGGTTGTCTAGTAATATCCACCCCTGCTGTACTCCTCCACAGTTTGTCGGATCTCTTTGAAGATGAACTCTGTGGCCCTCATAAGACACGACAGCACTCTGCACCTCCTAAAGAGAGGTCAGGACATGTTCCTCTCCTCTCTGGAGATCACAATACTTCTTACAGGAGACTCTGGAAGAGTTCAGTGACATATTATCTGTGCAAATCACAGTCGGGAGATTAGAAGCACATGAAAAAGTGTGGTCAGGCATTTTGGGTTAGGGGTTAGGGTTGTAGCACAATAACAAAATGGTTTTGATTTGAATATTTCCTATAACTAGGGCCCTTGCACAAGGACATCAGTTAAAGGTGTGAAATTATCAATTCGGGGAAATAATTTAGCCATCTATGATCATGACCCTGAATGTCCCAGTAATTAAATTATTTTTACCTGGGATTTCAGTTCTTCAGTACATGCAACAGTAATTTTAAGGAAGTAATTTTGCAGTGAATGATCATGTGATCCCAGCTGACGCATCCTTGCCATTAATTTTTAAACCTAAAGCAAATTAATTAAACCTCAGTTTCTCCTGGACTATAATGTTACATATATTAACATTTGCTACTGAATGCAGAGATGACACTGAATTAAAGACATTGAGAGGTGTCCGTTAAGTGGCCTGCACTACGCCCTTCAGAGCGAGTACGGCATAGTTATGCCCTCTTTCAAACGGAATTCACCCAAGATTTCAGTCTCTATGCAGTTTTTGTAATTGAAAACAAATTCAATTCTATGATATCTAAAGTTTACAATCATTAAAATGATTTTTTATCCATAAAGTGCTTAAGAGAAGTTATAAAGTGAATGCTGCAGGCAAATTAAATAATAGAACAATCTCTAACATTAGAATAGCTTACAAGCATGTGCAGATTTGCTGATAATAATTCAGCGAATACAAAGATATTCATGGATTATCTGCAGACATTACCTGCTGGACACAGTGCAACCATAAATCACACAGAGATCATGCCCAGGGAAACAACTTTATAACTTTATTCATAGTTGTTTTATAGCAAAGCAAACATCAAAGGATGAAGGCAGAAGTTCATCTGATATACAGTATGGCACCACTTAAAGAAGTAAATCAACCTTTTAATACATTTTTAATCATTATCAACCAAAAAAAAAAAAAAAAAGAAAGAAAAAAAACAAAAGGACATAAAAACTTTTTTTGTGTGTTTAAAGAAAGAAATGCATCACTCAACATCTTAAGTAGTATTTAATTCATTCAAAGCCACACACTTACTATTTGTCTTTTATTTTTGCCATCACTAGTTTGTGATTTTGTACTACTTATTTCATGAAATAAGGCAGATTTTTGAAGATGCAGAGACAATCTGGTAAAAACATTGAGAGCTTGCAACTGAGATCTGTTTATGCACGTGAAAGGGAGGGAGACTGACAGAGAGACTGTAAATAAAACATTTGAAACAATGCCGGCATGCATCTAGATACACTTGAGGGAATTAATTTGTTAGCGCACTCGTCAAAAACGGCCATGTCAGTCTGACACAACATTTTTTTTTTTTTTGAACAGGCATTCGCAGTAGTCAGAGCAGCTTTGAAGATGAAACATGATCAATGCTCATTCGAGAGATTAAAGGGGGGCTCTGCAAGCGTGACGTGTCTTTTAAAGCAGAGGAGAGCACAAACGCCTCCGTTATATAGCGTGCAGTAAGGAGGAATGTCACCACTCGATAGGAAATTAGAATCAAGCGATGTTCTCCTCGTTTGACCTGACTTGGTTCTTAAGCTAACACACAAAGCGAAAACTTCTTTAAAGTGACATCATCGGTATATACGAACACTCATTCACACACAAATGGACATTTACAGCCATCTTAGTGTTAAAAGAAATCTTATTCGGTGGACAGGGCTGTGGAATTCAATCATATTTGGTCTGAATCTTGCATAATGAGTGCTCTGCGGGATAGAAAATTCAGCCTTGGCTTTGTACTTTGTCAGAAGTATTACAAATCAGTGAGTAACTAAAAGTGGCAGGATGATTTTAGGATGTGTTTTGACCAATCTACCTAATTTAAACCAGTTCAAATCCATACAACAACAACAACAACAACAACAACAAAAATGTATATATTGATCAAGCAGCATGTCAGTGAGGTATAGCAGCCCTCCTCCAGCTCCACAATCCCTGCACTCTCTCTGATATGTTCAAACTCTCATTTGATCCTTTTTATATAGCTATATATCTGATTTATTATCAATATGAGGAAGTGGAAAGGAAAATACAGGTTGAATAGAAGGAAAGATGGTGAATGAAGTGGGGGGTCAACACTTTTCCCAGTGTTTGTGGGCGACTCCCTGGCGTGGGACAAAATTGGTGTGATGTTTGCCTTCACACAGTTTGCCGGCACTCGTTCCTATGAGGCTGATTGTCGTCTCATTCCCGTGCATTCTTATCACCTTGGCCATCTTGGAGAAAACAAACACGTAAGCAGAATGAAGTATACATGTACAAGTGTACATGACAGATTAGTGTCAACATGAAACCAACTTTACGCCTATTTACTTTTTCCTTGTCAAACCCCTCATTTCCAGCTATCTAGGTTCAGTTTTTTATTGAATTAGAAATGGAGCTGCAACTAAAATTAATAGACTAATTAGTTGACTATTTATAAATTCATCAAATAATCAAACAATTAATCAGGAAAAATTAAATTGGAAATTTTGTGTTGACTTTAATATGATATATATTGTATTTTGTTTTTTAATTATAATTTATCATTTAATCAAAAAATTGTGTCTGTATATATTTTTTTTGTTTTATGTTTGTTTTTTTAGATATGTACTATTTATATTGTGTACTATTGTTTGTGTGTGTTTTTATTTTTCTTTTTCAATTGAAAAAGTAAAGTGTCAAGCTAAAGTAATAATTATAATTACAGTTACTTATAAAGTATTTGCGTTACATGCAGTAAATCATTTAAACAGTTCTAAAATCAATATTGAATTTGAAATCTAAATTTACCGTCTAAAGATAAAATTGAATGCAGCGTCTTTAACCCTCTGCACGCCAGTGTTCACTTTACGTACAGTCTTTCCTGTATCTGAGCTCATTATATGTATGGATGGATTTTACTAGTTGGGCTTTTCCTGAATCTGAGCTCATTATAATTGTTTAACTTTTTCTTAAGCTTTTTTGTTATTCAGATATGTTATTATTCAGAGTATGTTCTATTTGCTTAACCAAAGAGGGTTAATTTTTTTTTTTTTTTTTTTATATAAAAATGTTTTAAGTAGTATGTACACAGTTGTTTTAAAGCTAAAAGGCTAACTGTTCTAACGTTTTGAAAAAAGAAAAGAATAAAGACTCTTCTGCTTTCTATTAAGGCTTTTAGGGATTTTAGCTGTATTAGCCCTAATTAGCGATTTGAATAATTAAGTTCCTTATTGCATCGCTAACTACGATACGTTTCAGCAGAGTAAAGGAGTAATTTAATTACAATATTGCTAATTGGTAACTAGTAATTAATTAACTACTTTTTGGAAAGTAACGTATTTGAGGTAACTGCTACTAAATTATTTCCTGTCCAACACGAAGAAAGAGTTAAATGAATATAAATGGCCATTGAATGTGCCCTGAAGAGGGGCAAGGCTCTTTAAAGCGTTCCCGAATAAAAATGCATGGGCACGCACGTATCACACATTATTGTATCAGCTTTCTCGCCCTGCGTCATCTCGGTGCTCCATCACACAGTTTGCTGTGTGATTTTATTATATGTCCATATGGAGTGGGCATTTACTGCCGTGAATTCATCCTGAATTCAATTTATCTTGCCATACATCAGCACACAACAGTTATTCTTGAAATTCACTCCTGTACTTCAGAGAGAGGCAGAGAGAAACGAGGATAACACGAGAAAGTGAAAGACTGAGGAAGAGATAACAGGACAGTTGATTACTCGACGGGTAAAATTTTAGGAAACCCCAGAAAAAGTTGGGGGATTTGACAGAGAAAGGACAAACGTGAGGAGTGAGATCGGGGTGGCACATTTGTATTGAAGTTAGAAATGAATTAGTGCTGTGGCTTTTAGTGATTTTATATAAATTCACATCTACCTGTATACCTGTGTTTGTACAGATACACACATAGATACTGTCTATTATTGGTGTACGTAATTAAATTACTTATCCCACTGAAAAAGTAAAAGTAAGGGATTACTGGGTCATTTTTAAGTTTTAGTTAACAGTTACTATAAGTTTGCGTTTGCGTTACATGCAGTAAATCTTTAAAGAAGTTCTAAAATCAAGCAGTTGTTTTTTTGAAACTAATTTACCAGTCTAAAAGAATAAAATGAATGGCAATTCTTCTAACCCTCTGCACGGCCAGTGTTCACTGTTACGAGTACGTCTTATCCTGTATTGAGCTCATTATATGTATGTATTGGATTTTCCTAAGTAACATCTTGCCCAAACTCAAATGGGTATTTGTTTACTTTTTCTTAAGCTAGTTTTGTTTCAGTATGGTCTTATTCAGAAGTTTTCTATTTTAACCAATGAGGGTTAATGCCGCACCCTATATAAAAAATGGTTAAAGTATGACACAGGTGTTTTGAAGGCGAAAAGGCTAACTGGTCTACGTTTGACTCAAATTGAAGAAGAAATTGACTTTAAGTGCGAGTTAAGATGTATCAGGGATTTTTTAAGATGTTAGACCAATTAGCGATTTGAATAGAGGGAGGGGGAGGGGGAGGAGAAATAATTAGAAAAGTAATTTCAGGGAAAATGTATATTGACCACACAAAGGGACATCCTACAACGTTAGTAAAGTCCTTTACAGTAACTAAGATATAAGTAGTTATACTTTGAATGTATATGATGAGTAATTAGTAAATAGTACGTTAATTACTTTTTTGGAAGTAACTTACCCAACACTGTACTGTACTAAATTATTTCCTGTCAAACACGAAGAGAATGAATATAAATGGCATGCTGGGAGAGTGTATGTGCGGCCCTAAGAGGGAAGCTGACCCCAGGGTACCCGAAATGACAGCACAGCAAAACTCTTATCACACATGATTTATCAGCTTTCTCGCACTGCGTCATCTCTGTGCTCCGATCACACATGTTTTGTGTTTGATTTATTAATGTCCATGAGGTGGGCATGCAGGTAATTCATCAAATTCAATTTAAGGAGGCATGCCAACACGTTTATTCTGAAAAATCAGGGTCACTCCGCACTTCCAGATCAGCAGAGAGAAAGTGAATGAGAGAGAAAGGAAGTGAAGGAACTGCGGGTAAAGTTTATGAAACAGAAAAAGTTGGGAGCTTGAATGAGAAGGACGATGAGAGAGACGGGCATTTGTATTGAAGATGAGAACTGCTTAAGTGTGTTTCTCTGTTTTATTCACAGCTCTTATTGATTTCCTGCCTTTACCTTCAGAATTTGGTCTGGTGTCTGGTGGAGTTGCGTCGGGCTCTTGTGAGCTCTTATCCTGGGCTTTCACATCATCTACGTAGAGAGACAGAGAAAACAAGGGAAGAAAGCAGAGTGAAGGGAATGAATGACTCAAGATCACAGCTGAGCAGAGGAATTAAAAGTTAGATGCCACTGGGTGACATCTCATTGGCTACTGGCTTCTCCTAGCTGAAATAAATGCAGGGGATGCTAAAGGCTATGCCTGAGGGAACAGAGGCTTCAAGAGAAGAACATGAGATTGCAGAGCTCAGGATGATGAGATACACCTGTGCATGCATCTGAAAATACATCCAAACACACTCTTTTTTCTTCTGTATAAATAATAAAGCATGCATTTGCATTTACTTGAGCAAATGCAACATTTACGATCCTGTTCCCTCTTGTTTTCCCTGTCATTTCTTTTGTCTCTCAACTGTCATATATAAAAAAAAGTGGCAAAAAGGTCCATAACCTGAAAATTCAAATTTAAAAATGCATCCACACACACTCTTATTTCTTCTATATAAATATTAAAATGCATTTGAATTGGAGTCGTGACCTAGTGGTTATTGCACACGCTCACAAAAATACTGCGTGACATGAGTTTCAATCTGATCCTGTTGCTGTATTTTGTCCTCTCTCAACTTTCAAATAAATAAAATGGCTAAAAGCTCATTTACATTTGGAAACGCAGACACACACTCTGCTTTCTTTTGTATAAAATAAGCCATGAATTTGAATTTAAAACATTAATTGATCCAAAGGCCAAAAATAGTTTTAATCCACACGTCTATGTTTTTACCTTTAGTGCTGCTGGTGGGGTTGCTCTCCTTGGCTGTGGTTACACTTTGATCAGCATCTAAATAAAAAGGCAGAAGTGTTATGTTCTATGTGCTCTTAATTTCTTTTGATTTTTTTTTTTTTTTTTTTTTTTTACAATTATATTGGCTCCATATGCTGGATTCCTCATTATGATCTTCAGGAAGAACAGCAACTGCATACTGGACACAAAATATCCATTTAAAATTCATATTTCAAATTATGAATTTGCATAGGTATGAAGGCAATTGAGACTTTTTTTCTCTCTCACAATTGAAAAATATTTTTTGTCTCAGAATTACAATTTTATATTTTTGAGTTTACATCATAAAATTCAGATTTTTATTTTTTTCTCAGAATTTTGAGTTTACATTTTACAATTCAGTTTATTGGAACCACCATGAAAAAAAAAAAAAAAAACCTTAAAAAGGTAATTCTGATACATATTTCTTGCATTTATGAGTTTATATCTCACAATTCAGACTTTCCTTTTTGGAACTGCAAATTTCTTTCTTGCAATTCTGATTGTATATTTTTTCCCCCACAGAACTGCAAGTAAAAAAAGAGGGTAAATTGTGAGATAAAAAGTTACAATTACATTTTTAATTACCCCCTTTTCTTAATTCCGTGGCAGAAATAAGCATCCTTAACTTGGTGATTCCACTGAATATATTAAAGTGACTTAGTAGCTACTCACATTCTAGGCACAATCCCTGTATCTTTAATAACTGCATCACCCCAAGTGTAGTGTATTTAGACATCAACTTCAATAGGAGATTACTCCACAGCTAATTGGTTCTTTGGTATAAGACCAATGCATATTTTTTTAAATATGAAAAATATGGTCCAAAAGCCCCTCGCCTTCAAGAGGAACAAAACAAATGCAGACGAAAGGGGAAGCATAGAAAATTAATTAGAAACTGCCTTGAGTCTATATCAGTGTGAGCCTCATTTTCAAACTCCTCTATAACTTTCTCTCTTCTAGCTCTCTGCCTAAATAGCAAAGCAAACCACAGCATGAAATAATCTCCTTCCTGCGGCACATCCATGGATGATGCAAGCGCACCCAACTCAGTGCTGCAGATTGTCTTCGCACTCAAACCATTGCGTTTGTCTGCAGAATAACAATATTTACCTTTATGAGAATCTTACAAACATCATCTGGAACATCTTAAACGTACAATACCCATCACTGGCAGTGTAACAACATGGCGTCTGTTTTCACTGTGATGTTACATGCTTTCATGTGTATTTCATCACAAGCTCTGAAGCTTTGCTTTCAGCCGGAGAGAATATTTTTCGGGTTACGGTAGCAACATTTCAACAACTACAGACGATGACTTTAATGCAACCTTTCAGAACGAGAGCTACCCAGACACTTCACTCTCCCTGGTGGCCAGCCCTCAAATTCTACTGATTTAACGGCGCAAAGCTGCAAGTGATGGATTTGTGTTTTGAACGTGAAAAAAAGCTCTTTTTATTGGAGAAATAGAGCAGCAGCAGAGTGCCTGGATGAGGAAAGGTGGGGGAGAGCACGAGCAACCACCATGATTTCATTTCATTCTTTTCTGGCGGCACTGTAGAGGGAGAAATTGAAACCGAGTGCGATACGATTCAACAACACTGTTTCTATTACCGCCCACTTCTGGAAGCTGACGTAAACAAAGAATCGCACACATGTACAAAGGTCTGTACATCATAAAAACAACAACAACAAAAAAAAAACATTATTATTATTATAATTTTTGTAGTATTTTGGTCTTGTTTTAAAGTAAAAATATCTAAAAATTCTCAAAACAATTAACTATTACGTTTTTTTTTACCCCATGACAAAACATGAATAGAAAAATACTGAGTGATGTTTATGATTAAATAAATAAATAAATAAATAAAGTGAAGTATTTGGCAACAAGCAACCAGGGTTAGTGTATAACACACACACACACACACACACACACACACACACATATATATATATATATACATATATATAAAATACTGTTACTACATACTGTATAATATCTTATTTCAATGTTTAAATATTTGAAACACAAGACAAATAATTCTGATGAAGGAAATGTCTCTGACTTTAACACACATGTAATGCTCTTAGTTATTTTGGGCCGCGTTTAAAGTCCATGGACAGGCACCAAAATGAGAAAGTTAAGGCTGTCGCTCGAGTGAACCTGCAAGCTCAATTGAGACTTGGCTTCCTCCTGATTCTCCGTCTGTCTCTCCTTCCATGTAATAACGTCAGGGCTGAGAGGGAGCCCTGCCACTTTGGGCTCCTAATAAGCAGCGTTGATCAAAACACAACAAACTAGCCTTTGAAAAAAACGAGATGCTGTTTGCTTCAATCAATGCTTGCTTCCAGCTGCTGCCCTGTACGTCAGGAGATGCTGCAGAAATTTGCCAGCTCTCTAATTTAGCTTTACAGCCGACAACAGTATGAGTTCGGTCTTTCGGGAAGAGAGTCTGACTTGCCGTGAAACAAATAAAGTAGCCAGAGGCTGTCAAGCAGGCAAAAGTGTAAAAATGTGACATGGAGGATAGCTGGGTGCTTGAGTCTATTTCTCAAAAAAATGTGAGAGAAAACAATTGAATTTTATTTTCTTACCCAGCAGCCAATAGAGTGATTTGAGGCTTCTGATGTAATCTGATGTTAAGGCTATAGTATCATGCCATTTGGATTTAAAATCCTCACAAATAGTGCTATATTTGGCGTTAAAAATCAGACTAAGTCTATACAAGTGGCCTCAAGCTATGTGTTTTGGTTATTTATCTAGATTTTCCTGAAAGCAGTCTATTGGACACTCAATTCTCTTCATCGCAGCGGCTGAGCAAGCTCCAGATAGTCTGAGTGTTCTAGCTTCGATAAATTGTCGTATTTTCTTTGCTTCATATGCTTCCCTTGAAATTAACTGCACTTAGGCATAATGAAAGTTTGAGGGTCTCGTCCTGGGGGTGGTATCTTTACAGTCAGTGCTGGGCAGCTCACAAAGCAGGGAAGATGAATCAAGTGAGCGAGGAAGATAGAGAAAGGGAGGGAAGTGTGGTGGGGGGTTGGAGGCAGATGTAAGTCATATTCATATTCAGACAAGCAGAAAATTAGATCCTCCACAAACCATCCGCTCTAGAAATTGTGAGGGGTTTGTGGGTCTATTGTTAGGCAGCATAAATTGTCTATACCACCCAAATAATGACCGGTTGTGTCAGGCAAGCATCAACATCATTCCTCGTCCACTCCAAATTCAACAATGACGTTACAGACAAAAGCCAAAGCAGACATTTAGTCATCATGAAGTAATCCTCAGCATATGATATGTCTGGTTACTAGAGACTCAAATGGTGGTGCTGGTTAAAAGGTTTGGACAATGTGTTTAAAAAAATGACCATGGTAACTATCAGGGCTATTCAGAACTGAACTAAGAATCTCTTTAAAAATCCTAAATTTGAATTGTATTTTAGGTGGAAAACAGGATATAGATATAAAAAAAAAAAAAAAAAAAAACTCATATAACTGGGATAAAAGGGAAAGTTTGCAAAAATACATACATACATAAGCTGCACTGTTTTCAACATTGATTATAATAAGACATGTTTCTTGATCCCCAAATCAGCATATTTATGAAGGATCATGCAACACTGAAGTAATGGCTGTAGATTTGCAATAAATTACATTCTAAAATATATTAAAATAGAAAACACAACACAAATCATAAAAAAAATTCACAACATTAGTGTTTTACTGAGTTTTTGATCAAACAAATGCAGCCTTGGTGAGCATAAAAGTCAAAAATATTAAAAATGTTACTGACCCCAATCTTTTGAACAGTAGTGGATATAATTCTATATATACTTTATCAGTTGGGTAACACTTTATAATAATGTTCTGTTATAAGTCATTTATAAATTATTAGTTAATGATGAACTAATCATTTACAAAACATGACTATACATTCATAAATGATTAATAAGTAATAAGTTAACATTTTAGTAATGTTTTATTAATTCAGTTATAAGTCACTTATAAGTTATTAGTTAATGATGAACAAATCATTTACAAAACATGATTATATGTTCATAAATGATTGAGTGGTATACTAACGATTTGCAAATGTGTTGTAAGTTATCTAAAAAAAAATAATCATGAAATAAATCAAACTGATCATTAGTAGATGGTTTATAATTTATTAGTTGATACATTATTTATCACTTATAAATCATTGAAGTATTTCTGTCAAAATTGTTTTGTATATTTATCTCAATAAAAAATTGTTAATTCATGAACAAATGATGAATAAACCATTAGTAAATGATCAGTATATGATTTTATTGGCAAAATTTGTTAGCTGGTCTGTGTTCATAAGCACAAACATGCAGGTATGCTAAAGCACTATTTTTAAGAAGAGTAATTCATTTGTTTTGAAGTTAATAAACATTTATAAATGTCTTAGTCAGGTGATTCCAGTGGGTTGTGTTAAATCCTTTCACTCATCAGCACAGACTTGTGTTCTGTGTGGAGTGTGTGGATCTAGTGATGAAGTGTACCCCTTCCACTGAAGCTCACATCAGGTGCACAGACTCCATGTGTGTCAGAGAAGACAGCTGTCTATACCCTCACCAGTCAGTACTTAGTACACACTACACAGTGTTCAACACCTGTTATAGATGATGTGTAAATGCATGAATAAATCATTTACAAAGCTTTCTGCATCCCCTAATGTAAAGTGTAAACTATTGATGACTTGTAAATGTGTTACATATCACTTGCAGGCCTTTCTTAGCTGTTACAAATTATTTGTATATGTATACAAGTCATTTATAACACTTTCTGCATCCCCTGATCTAAAGTGTAAACTATTCATCACTTGTAAATGTGTTACATATCATTTGCAGGCCTTTATAAATTATGTACAAACTGCAGTTTGTAAATTTACCATTTATTTGCCATATGCAAAGGTTGTGGTATACCTTTCAGTTACAGGATATACAAATCTATACAAATCCCTTATATGATATTTAAATTATATTTTTTTAATCCAAATATATTTTACTATTATATAGATGTCTTTGAGCCTCTAACTCACTCCTTATACACTACGTTTTAGCCACTTCCCAAAAATAAAAACGCAATATAGATATATTGACAGTGACTATTATCTTAGTTAATATACTATTGTATAAAAAAGATCATTTTAAGCTCCATACTCCACCCTATAATCCTAAACCATAACCATTTTGACAATATACAAAGTGTAACAGGCAGATAAATGTACGTTAGTCATAATAATTTATTTAAAAACATTACAAAAAGCAGTATAAAGAACAGATAAAACGACGCGTGTGTGCTACATTACCAGTGTTCTGACAGCAAAACAATTTTGTGTGAGTTACAGTATGAAATTAAAATGTTTAATCGTTGCAAACATTCTCCTGATCTGCATTTCTCTCCTTCAAAGCGTCGCGCAGCATCTCACGAACACAATTTGGCATGTCGCAAACAATCTATGTTGGTCGCAAATCACAAGTGACAGCCAATAAGGAGGGAGGTTTGACGTCACTGCCGCAAACCAGTGTCGTTGTGTTGAAGCGCCAATTTTGAAAGTTTTAACGGATGAGACGGCAGCTATCTACTGTTATTAATGTATAATGATTATATTACGGAAAACAAATCTTTTTCTCCCACGGTGGTATCGTACGACTTTCTGAAGACTTGGAATAAAATGCACAAAATAATGGACTACGTTTATGGCGCCGTTTTCATGTTATGGTGAGCAGCTGTTCCATGGGAAACAAAATAAAAAATAAAACAATTAAGTGCTGATTAAATGGTGGCAGAGTGTTAATTTATTTTTTAAAAAAAATAATAATAAGTTCAAGCTTGGGTAAAGTGATGGAATGAGATGGATCATGTTAACAGGAAGATCTACAAATGATATGCAACACATTTACAAGTGATGAATAGTTTATACTTTAGATTAGGGGATGCAGAAAGTGTTATAAATGACTTGTATACATATACAAATAATTTGTAACAGCTAAGAAAGGCCTGCAAGTGATATGTAACACATTTACAAGTGATGAATAGTTTACACTTTAGATTAGGGGATGCAGAAAGCTTTGTAAATGATTTATTCATGCGTTTACACATCATCTATAACAGGTGTTGAACACTGTGTAGTGAGTACTAAGTACTGACTGGTGGGGGGGTATAGACAGCTGTCTTCTCTGACACACATGGAGTCTTTGTGCACCTGATGTGAGCTTCAGTGGAAGGTAAAAGCAGTTGAGAGGGTCACTTCATCACTAGATCCACACACTCCACACAGAACACAAGTCTGTGCTGATGAGTGAAAGGATTTAACACAACCCACTGGAATCATCTGACTAAGGCATTTATAAATGTTTATTAACTTCAAAACACAATGAATTACTCTTCTTAAAAATAGTGCTTTAGCATACCTGCATGTTTGTGCTTATGAACACAGACAAGCTAACAAATTTGCCAATAAATCATATACTGATCATTTACTAATGGTTTATTCATCATTTGTTCATGATTAACAATTGTTTATTGAGATAATTATACATAACAATTTTGACAGAAATACTTCAATGATTTATAAGTGATAAATTATGTATCAACTAATAACTTATAAACCATCTACTAATGATCAGTTTGATTTATTTCATGATTAAATTTTTTTTAGATAACTTACAACACATTTGCAAATTGTTAGTATACCACTCATTAATCATTTATGAACATATAATCATGTTTTGTAAATGATTTGTTCATCATTAACTAATAATTTATAAATGACTTATAACAGAACATTATTATAAAGTGTTACCATAAGTTGTATTTGCAAATGTCAACAAGCACATTAATGTCCAGGGAATTTCTGTCAACTGCAGCTGGACATTATATTAGATTATTTTAGGAGGGCCAATCATCCGAGCCGCTTCAACAGAGTTTGAGAGAGAATTTTCACAGTCAAGGCTTCTTTGGTGATTTCATTTATAACCTTTTTCCCTGCACCTGGATCGTTTAGGTTCTCAAGGCTGTTTGACTCTCACAGTGTGTCGGCAGCTCAAAGCTGAACATAAACAAACAAACCAGTAACCCCGGCCTAACTGGGGCACAGGCCCAGTGTAATCGAACCAGCGACTCACAAAGGCACCTCGCCAGATGGTTTTCACATGCCGCTCAGGAGGTTAATAGAAAATAACTCGACTGAAAGGAGAACAAGAGAGCAAGCTTACAGCCGTCCCCACATTCACAAGAGTAAAAACCACTCAATATCACAGTCGAAGACATTATCTTTCTGTCCTTCACTTGGAGGAGTATGTAGATGGTATGCTTGGTTTACGGAGATGACATAATGAATCAAACTCTTCTCATCTGGAAAAAATTAGCAGTGCAAACAGCACCTGATATCTCACTGTAGGTAAAGAAGCTCAGGGTGGTCTTCAAGCTGTGCTTTCATCATCTAACATGTAAAGAACTGTATTTTGCAAGTGAATTGTCACATTTTAGACCAAAGTGCAGCTTTTGTAGCGTTTTGTGCCAGGTAACAGTAGAGTTCAGCTCATCATTAAAACATACATCAATGTAATTCCAGGCCTATTCATGCACAACAACGGCGGGCAACCTTTTCAAAGAGCTAGACCATGAGAGCTAATGAAGCGCTAAATGTGGAGAGCAAACTTCATTTTCATATGTAAATATTCAAAGGTTGCGGGGCAAAGGCAGACATATTTTCTCTGGAACAACACTGAGGAGAGGGAGAGAAAGAGAAAATCATTCTGGGCGGCACTTGATTGTGTGCAGGGCCTTTTTCTTCACTGCGTCGCTGTGTGATGGTGGAGCTTCAAACAATTAGAGCCAATTAAAAGGTATTGAGTTGAAACAAACCCGGTGGGGAGGGCTTCAGTGTAAATACCACAGATCCTTCTCGTGCACGTTCCTCTGTGAAAAGCCAAGTGGCTCCTCTCATCTGTATTCCGCCTTCTCAAAGAGAAGAGTGAGACATACGAGGAAGGGTTTCCACAGAGCCAAGTGGCATTGTATTACAAGCCGCATTTGCCTAAAGTTACAAGATGTGCTTTGACAAGCTGTCATTGTACAAGGAAGAGGTCCTCTCTAGGTCTGAAAGGTTTCCAGTTCTCATGGGCCAAGAAGGCCATGCTTGGAAAAAAAAGTATATTATAGAACTTTGGCAGTCCTAGTAAAAACTCTGAAAAGTAAAAACTGTGAAAAGAGAACATGGGGTCACCTGGTTTAAGGGTCACATTGAAAGCGCTGTGGAGAATTAAGCAGGGAGGTTTGTGGGAGATCAGTAAAGCAAATTAGCAGCGAAGGGAGGGAACAGTAGCCTTTTTTGTGTTTTTTTTTTTTGTGTAGTATATATGTTATAATCTTATTGTGTAATATGTGTGTGGTGTGTTTTTTTATATTTTTATAGAAAGTTTTCCCAAAAAGAAAAATTCTGTCATTTACTCACTCTCATGTTGTTCCAAACTTCAACAGAAATTCTGTGTAATGCACTAGTTGCTATTTTCCATTCAAATAAATGGGTACTAGAGATTTCAAAAGCTTCAAAAAGGTTGTAAAAGCACCACTTATGTTTCATAAAAGTTGTCCATACATACTGTATTTCAAGTCTTCTGAAGCTATTTAATACTTTTGTTGGATAAAACAAACCATTATGTAATTTGTTATTCACAGACAAACAAGCTGTATCTTTAAGTCAATGAGAAATGGATTAGTCTGATTCATAAATTAATCATTCAGACTTGTTTTTTAAACTGGAAAATACGATTCATTGAATCGACTCGAAAGAATGATTCACTCAGAAATTTGACTTTTTATTTTTCATAAAATAAGCTTTAGCTTTAGCTTTAGAAAGTAAACAAACGATAACAGATTTTTTATTTTGTTGTTCTAAATAAAAAAAAAATAAAGTGTTTAAGTAGTTAGAGAAAACTTTCTCTTCTCTGCTTCAAATTACAACATTAAATATGAAGGAAGGAAGAAAAGAGGGCGTCCCCTTTGCCATGACCCTAAGAGCCTCAAAACGCAGCTGTCAAAGGTAGCAGTGCCTGCTGTGAAAAACCTAATGAGCGACTTAGCATAATGTGGGGTCTGCTTTTGAACCTGACCCACCATGAGTGCTATGGCATGAGATTATATTTGCCAAGTTCCAGCAGCAGAAAATAGGATGCAAAACCTTGTTGTTCATGTGTACCTTTAGACCTTGATGGAAAGAGATCTGAGAATATAGAAAGCAAAGTTCTTCACATTCAAACACTCTAACAATATAAAGAAATGTTTAATCTCTCAAAAGAAACATGCTTTAAAACAGAGTCTTGTGGTCACAAACACCAATGCAATCCATATTTTCTCCATACATTACCATTCAAAAGTGTGGGGTTTGTAAAATTACTCCAGTCTTTCAGAAATCATTCTAATATGCATACTTGGTGCTTAAGAAACATATTTTACTACTATCAATGTTGATAACAGTTGTGCTGCTAAATATATATATATATATATATATATATATATATATATATATATATATATATATATATATATATATATACATATGGAAACTCTTGTGCAGGTTTTTTTTCAAGAATCTTTGATGAATAGGAAGTTCAATAGAACAGCAATTATTTAAAATAGAATTTACTGTAACAACGTAAGTCTTTAATGTCACTTTTGATCAATTTAATACATCCTTGATGAATAAAAGCATTAATTTCTTTAAAAAAATCATACTTTTAAAATTTTAAAAGGTAGTGTACATTGTATACTTAGTCTTATGTAAAAATATGATTTTGCTGCTAGCATGCACCTAGCACTGTTCTTCTTATTAATGTAAAAATAATGTGCTGAGACTTACTGATGAGAGATTGAAGTACATTACACAAAAAACTTTGGAAAACCAATTTAGCACATACCCTGAACCTCCATAGCAACCTCAGGATCCTGACTGGTGTCCGCCCCGGTGTCGTCACTCTTTTTTGAGTCTATTGATACAGAGAGAAGAAACAGAGAGAATATTCTGAATATGATGGCCATTAAAACAGAAAAGAGGTTAAACAGCTTCCAAAGAAGCAACAGTATACCCAACATTAGTTTTCAAAGTGATGTCACATAATTTGCTGTTCCTGCCAAACTGTCCATGTTTTTTTCTTCTCTCACTGTTTTCTTTTGTTTAATATGCATTAAAGCACTTTAATTCTATGTGACTTTTTAATGGATTCTGTGCGCCTTTGCAAGGAGAGAGATGTGTGCGAAGGACAAAATGAATAGGCATGAGCAAAACAAAACTGCCATTATCAAATATAAACTCAGCATCCTGTGCCTCAGCACTCTTCACTTTCGTTATGATTTATCTTGCCTCCATATTCCTCGCACACTCCCCAGAACACCCCCCCCACCACCCGCTGTCTGGAGGGCTGTGGGAGGGATGAGCTCACTGATCAAAAGAAGATCTTCAAAGCCACAGTGTGAGAGTCGTGCTCCTTCCGGCTTATTTGAGCAGGACTCCTCTTCTCCTGCATTCTCCCTGCTTTGATGCTAACAGGGTTGTGGGCCATAGGTGACTACATAATGGAGAGCACATACAATGCATTCTGGGTGCTCTGTCGGGGCACAAATGACAGTCGTATCAGGTGTGTTTGAAGTCCAGGGTCCATCAGTAGATGGTTGCGGTGGCTGAAGAGGTTTTGTGATGGTCATATTATGTGTGAATTTATACAATGGTGGCGCCTCTACACGAAAGCTGTTATATGGCTTGGTTTCCATCAAACCTGTCCTCTAACAAAAGATTAGCATGAACAATAGTGTGTTCATTATAAATATATCAAAAGAGCAGATTTTTTTTTGTTAAATGAAGATGTACATTACATTTACATTTATTCATTTAGTAGACGCTTTTATCCAAAGCGACTTACAGTGCATTCAGGCTATACATTTTTTACATACTGGTAATAGTCTAGGGATAATTGTATGGGGCTGTTTTTCAAGGGATTGGGCTAGGCCCCTTACTTCCAGTGAAGGGAAAGCTTACTGCTTCATGCTTAATGCCTATTACCAAGACATTCTGGACAATGCCATGCTTCAAACTTTGTAGGAACAGTTTGGGGGGGTCTTTTTCTATTCCAGCATGACTGTGCCCCAGTGCACAAAGCAAGATCCATAAAGTCACGGTTGGATGAGTTTGGGTGTGGAAGAACTTGACAGGCCTGCACAGAGCCCTGACCTCAACCCCACTGAACACCTTTGGGATGACCTGGAACGGAGATTGTGAGCCAGCCCTTCTCATTCAACATCAGTGACTGAACTCACAAATGCTCTACTGGATGAATGGGCAAAAATTCCCACAGAAACATTATAAAATATTGTGGAAATCCTTCCCAGAAGAGTGGAAGCTGTTATAGCTGCAAAGGGGGGCCAGCTCCAAATTAATGTCTTGTATTTAGAATGCCATGTCATTAAAGTCCCTGTTGGTGTAATGTCAGGTGTCCCAAGACTTTTGTCCACAACGGTAATAATACTGCTAATAATAAATTATTAGTCTGAATTAAAACTGAATCCAATTAATGATCATGGCAATGAAACACTGGCTAAATTTAAAAGTTATTTTCATCAAAAACTATGACTTAAACAAAAACTTAAAAAACTGGACTTTGGAAATAGATTTGTTTTGAGGGACTGAAATCGAACATGCTTCTTTTATATGAGAACCACCACAGCTCCAGGGAGATGATGTAAAAAACACATGGCTGCTAAAGTATCATGCATGTTGTTCTTGTCTTTGTGTTATTTAATCTGTCCTGCTCCAAAGCAAAGTGTGAGGACAGTTTTGGGGCAGGATGTAGACACAGTGGAAGAATATTTGCAATTATGCAGAAAATTTGGCTAATGCCTGGCTCTTTCAAGGCCAGCTGAAATATGTGAGCTCAGGGCAATAGCTAATTGTGCTGTGATAAGCCCTAGCCACAGGCTGACAGAAGCTCCCTGAGCTTAGCCTTCATATCCACAATCTACCCTGGCACACAAACAGAACAGAGAAAGTCACATTTAAACAGCCAATTAAAAAGGCCGTTGCCTCTACCTGTCTCTCCACCATGTAAAGACTCTATGGATGGTGGACCAGAGGAAGTATCCAACAGGGGTCCATCCAGAGGGAAGTCACAACAGAGAGAGGAAGTGTGACCTCGCTCAAGTGATTCTACTAAAACAGATGCCTTGAGTGGTCAATGTTTTCCATTTCACGCAACAGAAAGATGACAATTGGGAAGTAGTGTTGGGACTTTGAAACTAGGGGCCATATTTTAGTGATCTAAGTGCATAGTCTAAAGTGCACGTCTAGGGCGTTACCGAATCCATTTTTGCTAGTTTAACGGGAAAAATGGTTGGCGCCGGGCCTGGTCTAAGAGGGTTGTCCATATTCTCTTAATGAGTAATGGGTATGTTTTGGGCGTAATATGCAAACTGACAGATTTGCTAGAATGAATCAGACCTGCAAAAGAATGTAATAAAAAAAGCAATGCTTAGGTGCACTACACTGCCCCTCAGTGGAAAATACAGGTCATTACTGGAAAAGCTACACTTTTATAAAACCAGCTGTGTCACACTGCTGAAAAATGAATATAACTGAGAATAAGAAAAAAAATTAGAATAGGCCAACAAATCAAATAATGTGAATGATAAACAAACAAACAAACAAAAAAAAAAAAAATCCTTTGTTGTTCGGTGAAGCTAGAACTGAGAAACTAGAAATGCGCAGGGCTTCAACTCAAGCAACAGATGGCCACAGCGGATACTGTTGGGTTTCTGCCTCAGTGCCATATTCTCCAGGAGGCAGCGAGCGACTGGGATGGCGTCACTATCACAGTCTCGAAAACTTGGCCGCAATCAATAGTTAATACACAAGGAACAAAAACCCAGGAGATCCAAACCCGGGCAACTTTACATGGAGAATCCTGAGGGTATAACTTCAAGAAGTAAACAAATAAATAAGTGAGCATAGCCCTTAAATAAACAATGATTACTTCTGATGATTTCCTGAGTGAATATAAATTTTTATCGGATAGACAAAAGAATGGCTATGAGAATGGCTGCCTGGGATCTCACTACAGTGGATGTAAGACAGAAAATGATGAATATTGACTGATGTCCAAGAGTTAAGCTGGAAAACTACTCCATTTTAGCCTCACCATGACATCAGTCAGAAAACTAAGGGTTGGAGTGAGTAAAAGAAAACATAAAAGTCCAAAATGAAATAACTCTGAGCTGTCTTCCTCTTGCTGAGAAACACTGATTGCCCACTGTGCTTGAGAACAAAAGACAATGGGAATGAAAAGTGTGTTCTGCCTCTCTTTCTTTCAGTTTTGTATTCTCTCAAGTTTTTCCTCACACAACCTTGGCTTTAATAATTCTAAGACCTGAGCTAACTTTACCCAATACAAGTATGCGCAGGCAAATGTTTCTAGCTACACAAGCTCAATTTCATGTTACTCTAGCACAACAGAAAAGTAACCTGCGAAAACATGAAACTACTTTAAACTGTCAAATGTTTATAATTAGCTCCATAAATAATAACACATCCATTAATGTACTGTAGCAGACATATAAAGGTAACTCTATCAAGTATATAAATACGTTCAGTGCATTTGCCAAGCATTTATAAAAAAAAAAAATCAAAATAACTTTCTCATTATGAAATATTGAGAACTGAAATAAGACTGAGATATGAAAAATTATTTGTATATAACAGCCAACAATCAATGGACTCCCCAAAATAAGGAGGATCTCCAGTTACAAACAGAAAACACTGAAACAAAAGCAACATATATAACAGTATATTACACATGAGAGACTTATTGTGCATAATTATATTATAGGGATACATGATAACAGTGGCATGCTCAGACCTCCGAGCGGGGAGGGGAAAAAATTAGCATTGCCTATTAAAGGGGCAGGGGCTCATGCCCTCCATTTAATGATTTAATGTTTCAAAATGAAGAAATTAATCCATAAATATTACTATTGTAATTTTACAATTTGTTATTTTTTTATTCTTATGTAATTATTATTATTAAAATTTATAGCCATATTGATATATAATCACAAAATTTGGGTCAAATTGTGCAGCTCTACAAACAAGGCATTATATAAATGACCAATATTAGCTGTATATCAAAATTTGAATAACATTTTTGTTTAAAATGCAACATATCAAAACTATCAACTGATACATCTCGTTTGTGTACTTGCAGAGCATATTTCTGGGCTTACAGCTTTCTTTACACACACCAACTTTCATTCTCCTAAACTGATTGACGCAGCAGACACAGCACAAGGGACCCTTAACTTTTCCTAAGATATCTTACACCAGTCTAAAGATCCACCTGTTCTCCAGCCATCATTTGAAATAGTCTGTAGTTGATTCACTTTACCACTGTAACATCAGATTTAATCGGGCAAAATAAGTCTTGCAGTTTGTAATATGTAATCAAAAAACGACATGCAGAAACAGGCTGAACCTCAGTTGGTGCGACAGAGTGAACCCCCCCCCCCACCTTCATCAGTCAGACAGTGAGAGATGAGGAGAGAAACTCTGATTGGATTCAGAGCCACTGAAGCTCAGCAGCCATCGCAGTAAATCTCACCTGCATGCAGGCGAAGAGGCGATATCGACTCCCACCGCAGGAGCCGCAATACACCACAGACAAAAAAAACGCCCTCCATTAGCAAAGCCAGACTTATTCATAGGTACCTTCAGGCTAAGAGAACTTTGTTTAATTTATGAATCTTTCACAAACTTATCGAGTCAACCGTGCAGAGGGGAAAAGCATGTGAGCAAGTCAAATGTGAGATTCACTTCGAACACAATTTCAAAAAAGTAAACAAGTCTAGGCACTTTACAGAGCAAACAATTTTATGTTTTTAATATCGATGCAGACTTTTGAAACTAGTCTCTTGAGCTGAGGGCCCCTTATTTGTGTTATTCGCTTCCATGGTAGTCAGTCATTTAGTAGATGCTTTTATTCAAAAGCCAATCCCATGCTAACACATGCACAATCATTATAAGACTTTATAAGTTACACAAGCCGACACACCTGCTTACAACTGGCAGCAGTGCCCTAATGACCATATGCCAACAGCGTTCAGAAACACTCGGCTGAGGTGTTATGGAAGGCTGTTTGTGTGTGAATGTGAGTGTGTTTTTGCTAAAAGCACCGTATGGTGAGGTGCTGAGCTTGGCTTTATCCTCTTAAATATGTTGTATCCATCTCACCTTCTCTGTGTTTAACATCTGGTACTGCAACATTTGTGTGTGTGTGTATTAGTCTGTCGCTTGTGTCTAAATGGGGATTGTTATCCATTATCTGTGTGCATAACACTTTTTGTGTGTGTGTGTACGCAAATAGTGGGCATCATTGAATGAATGTGTGAACACATTCCAGACACGCCTCTGTGTATCTATACTATTGTATGTGTGTCTGTTTATGTGTAACCTTGCTTTATATTAAGACTAAATGTGGCACTTTCATTTACCATAAATAGGGTATAAAGTAGGGATGTATTTTTTTTCTTTTTCTCATTGCCAGTGAAAGAAATGCTTAACCTTTAGAAAACATGTTTTATCTTCCACTCATTTTATGTGAGATTTTTTGCCAACCTTATACCAAAAATTGTACCATTTAAAACCAGATTCAAAATAAATAAATAAATAAATAAATCATAAATAAAAATCCTAAATTAAACATATTATTATTAATAATAAGTTTTTATATTTTATTTTTCAATTTTATATATATATATTAATAATAAGTTATTAATATATATGTTTAATAGGATTTTATATATATATATATATATATATATATATATATATATATATATATAGTGTGTGTGTGTGTGTGTGGGTCAACAGTTTGGAAACATTACTATTTTTAATGTTTTAGAAAGAAGAGTTTGCTGCTCATCAAGCCTGCATTTATTTGATCAAAAATACAGAATTTTTTTTTAATATTGTGATATATTATTACAATTTAAAATAATTGTTTTTACAATTAATTATACTTTAAATTATCATTTATTTCTGTGATGCAAAGCTGAATTTTTAGGATCATTATCACACGATCCTTTAGAAATCATTCTAATATGATGATTCATTATCAAAGTTGGAAACAGTTCTGCTGCTTAATATTTTTTCAGAACATGTGATACTTTTTTAGGATACTTTGATGAATAAAAAGTAAAAAAAAAAAAGAAAAGAAAAAGAAGCTATGTTTTTAAAATATAAATATTTTGTAATAACAATATACACTAAATATATATATATATATTAAATGTTTTGTAATAACAATATACACTAATTATATATATATATATATATTTAATAAATAAATAAATATAATAAAAAACGTGGCAAAAATACAGTAGGTGCAAAAAATTAAAATAAATTAAACAGTAACATAGCAATAATGATTGCAAGCCAAATACAAGGAAAATATAAAATAAAATAAATTAAACATAGTAACATATAATAAAATTTAATAGTTCTTACAACAAATACATGTGATTTATCTTCTAAAGCATTAAAGTCATAGCCAACCCAAAAATGAAAATTGTAATGATTTTATCACTCTCACATTATTCCAAAACTCTATTTGAGAGAAGATATTTTGAAGAATGTTGGTACCACACTGTTTCGGCTCATATTTATTATTTTTTTTCTTTTCTCTATAAAATGGGGACTGAAACAATATCTTCACACAGAAGAACGACACGAGGATAAATTATGACACAATTTTCATTATTGGGCGGACTATCCTTTTCCTATCCTATCCAAAGTATACATGGAATGTGCCATGTACATCTTTCTCTTTCTTTAATTAGGTGATCATACTCAGTTTTACCTTCCATCTGTTTTCCCGCTTCATCAGGCTGGCCTGTCTGCATCTTCTTTTCTGGGCTACCCCCTTTCTCTTCCCCGACAGACTGAGACAGATTAACATATTAACGGATAAAAAAACAAAACAATGTTAATTCAGTAACATTGTCCTTTCCGATTTGCTCACTTCTCAAAAAGCTCCATTCATAATTCATCCAGTTCAGAATTACTGTCCCTTTATTTTCTCATTCAGATCCGGCAGCTGGTGAGATTACAGTTATATTTTTAATAATGGGGCTCTGAGACAAATTTGAAGCCATGCCCTCAAGAGTGAGGGGAGGACAGCCTCATTTGAGGCTGAGTAATCGATCAAGGAAATGGCAAAAGGAGAGAGCAGGCCTTGATGATGCTCATCTGTTGCCTAAGGTGCCACACACACACACACACACATACACAGGGCATATTTACTATCTGCCAAATGCAGAAGTGCATTAGACTACTGGATCTCCTGTATGAAACTTAGAAGATTAAAAACACGACAGCTGTTTTTTCTGCCATCTCATACTGCCTCAAACGGCTGGCAGCTTTTTGACAGCATATGCATGTGAGAAAACACTACGCTATGTTTTTGTTTTCAGTTTTTAAGTTGTCTGCATTTAACAAGGCTGTGCGGTCACAGATAGCAGGCTCGTATTAAGACGTCAGCGATTTGTATGTTTGCCGAGTTTCAAAAAACGGTTAAACACACACAAGGGCAGATTTTAAAACCTGTAACGGCATTACTAAGAGGATTTTCATGACAAATTGAGAGCTTAGGAAATTCCTTGGCATCCAAGCTGCTAACCAGCCATCACGACGGACTCTGGAGATGCTTCCAATTTCTGCACAGAGGCTTTTCAGAAAATTTAAATTTCTGCACGCATATACATAGAAAACAATCAGTCAATACACATTCAAAAAACTAAAGCCTTTTTTGAGAGGGAAAAACTGTCTGTCACATCTTGATAACAGGAATAGAGGCTTCCAAGCTGTCAATTCCTTTAGGAAACCTATAATGACTTTAGAGGGCTGCTGAATGCCATTATGAATGCAATAACATTAGATAACAATATCTCACATCAAACTGAATTTCATTAGTGGAACGACTTCACAAACATACATTTTCACTAAACATTTAGATTTTAAATGATAAAACAACACTTTTTTTGGTTTGGAAAACTTTCATCCACTAAAAACCAGCTGGTTAAAGAACATGAAAAAAAAAAGGGCTAAGGAAATTAATTTTGAGAAAAGGTTAATCATTTGTTTGCAGATGCCACAAGATGTAATATTCTGTGAAAATGCATTTTAGGCCATTCTCATAAACATAATTCCTCATAAAGTGAACAAATCTCACTTAGTCCATTAGATATTCACTGACATTACTGGCCTTATCAGAGAGAGGAATAACCAGATCCATAATATAAAAACTGCAATGTGGTAGAAGTATGTTGGATACAATGTTGGAGCCAGTATTATCAGATTATACCAGTCATGCTAATTATTATATATAGATATTTAGATGATTAATAAAGTCTGTGTTTACACTTTTTGGAGGAAAAGGAGCTACAAATCTCCTGCTATTAATAAAATATACACATTACCTTTAAAGGGTTACTCCACCGCAAAATGAAAATTAAGTCATTATTCACTTACCCCCATGTCGTTCCAAACCAGTAGAGGCTTCGTTCGTCTTCGGAACACAATTTAAGATATTTTGGATGAAAACCGGGAGGCTTGAGACTGCCCCATAGACTGCCAAATAAATAACACTGTCAAGGTCCAGGAAAGAATGGAAAGCATCATCAGGATAGTCCATCTGTCATCAGTGATTCAACCGTAACGTAATGAGGCGATGAGAGTACTTTTTGTACACATAGAAAAAAAAAATGACTTTATTCAATAATTCCTCTCCTCTGTGTCTCTCCAAATCAGCGTAACACCATTTTGGCAATTCTGAGCAGTACGACAGAGCGGAGGTACAGCGTACACGTAAAATACACATAAAAAAACGCCGCCTGTGTACAGCTCAGAATTGCCAAAATGGCGCTACACTGATATGGTGCTCATACTTTCCTGGACCTTGACAGTGTTATTTATTTGGCAGTCTATGGGGCATTCTGTTTTCATCCAAAATATCTTAAATTGTGTTCCGAAGAGGAACAAAGCTTTTACGGGTTTGGAACGACATGGGGGTAAGTGAATAATGACAAAATTTTCATTTTGGGATGGAGTAACCCTTTAACACTGTTTTATGTGTCTTTTTTGTATCTTATTAACCTGAGCTCTTATGTTCTGTGATCTGTCAGCATTGACATGTTGTTGTTCTTCTACACCCAGTGTGTGAATGATGTGTAAATCTCACCTGCAACTTGCAGGTCTTCTCCCTTTTCTTCTTTCTTCTCCATTTTGTGTTCGCTCTCCTGTTCAACTTCCTTCTCTGCTTTTGGACTCTCCTCCACTAAAACCCAAATAAACACACATAAATAACATGCATCTGGGAGATATATGGGAGATATTTGCAATATATGTTAATATGAGTTGAAAAGATTAGATAATATGCAACTTACATAATATGAGAAATATGAATTTAATATGATTTATAGATTATTATTGTTTATGTATTTGATGGTTTTTTTTGGTCTCTGTATTGGGTAATGTATCATGGGTTAATACTAACAAACAGTAGAATAATCATGTTTTATTAACTATTAAAAGACTATCCTTATGAATGCAATTCTATAACGTCACACAAACTGCCTCCTTATTGGAACAACTTAAGACATACAAATAGAATATTTGGTGGATTTATGTTGTTTTATTTATTTTTTAAAGAATATTTGCTGATTTTTTGTTATTTTAATTCTATGGTTATTTGATGTGTTTCCTTATTGCAGAGTTTAAGACGGAGACGGAAAGCCTTTTCTCTGGTACTCGACTGGATGAGCAAAAGGTTCTTCATTGTGTTTGCAGTGTGTGTGTGTGTAATGTTCTGTGAATTTGTATTTATAGGCCATTGATCATAAACTTATTCCTCATGATTAATCATGTCTCTTTAGGTGCATTCAGGGTATTCACATGACATTGAGTGGCCTGATCTCCAGAGAGTTGGTGTATGTATATGTGGTTGTTTGTTTATGATCTCCATCTATGTGTGAATTACTTAAGCAATAAGGATTAAGCCTTGCTCAGGGTATGAACATTATATACATTTGTGGAACTTGATGAAATTGCTAAAGATTACATTTATTTGAAAATGATGAGAAACTTGCCAGAATTTACATTGCTCAGCCTACAGTGAATTTGAACTGTCACTTTAGTGGGCTTTAGTGGGCTGTAGTTGGCTTTTAGTGGGCAGGATTTTATTGGGTAAGGGTTGTGTTGAGTAATGTTGATGAAGAAACATGTGAAATGTGAAATGTGTGGTTGTTTTTTTTTATGTTGCCAAGGCTGGCTCAACAGCAATATTATGAAATATTATAATTTAAAAGAACTATTTTCTATTTAAATATTCATTATATTTGTAATGTATTCCTGTTATGGAAAAGTTACATTTTTAACAACCAGTCTTACTCCTATGTTTGTGTTTTGTTCCTTTTTCCTTTATTGATTGTTGTATTATTCGTTTTTGGTCAAGAACCATTTCTTATTATCAACAATATTGAACAAAAGTGTCCTGCTTAATTTTTTTTTAATAAGATTTTTTTTTTTTTTTAAGTTTATAATGCTGTCACATTAAAAAAAACAACAACAACAACAACAACAACAACAACCAACAAGTCAAAAAACAAAACAAAGGTGAAAAGAAACATCTGAAGGCCCCACTGGCTTAGCAATTCTTATGTTTTAGACTCAAAAATTTGATGTTTGAGCCAGCAAATCACTATACTCACTGAAAATGAGTATAAATGAAAGGCGTGTGCTATATATTGTGAGATGAAATATTGGTGGACGAGCACTCAGATTAACTTGATGAGTTCTAAATGGTGGTTTTATTGGAGAGAAAATAGGCGACCCATTGCTTCTTTGGGATGAACTGGAGCAGCTGTTTCAGTTTCCCCATCTCATCCCTACACCCTCTGTTGAAGGGATGTGGAGAATCAGACAGTGCCCAACTGTGCGGTTCCAGCTAACACCTTGTGTCTTCTCCTGGAGTGGGATCTCTCCTGTTCCGCAGAAGACATCATTTTGGACTTGCCCACACACACAAACCACTCACATCAGATGAAAGCACAAAACAGATTTAATGCACACGTGTCCCACCCTGACTCCATCTGCGTTAAAAAGAAAAGAAAACATTCACAATTGCAAACAAAAAACAGATATATGCTTTGAACATAATCAGTGGAGGAGTAGGAAGTGTGCTCTCTGTATTGGGTGTTTGTGCATGGGTTAATACTACCACCTGGGCTATATGGAGCCCCGGAGGCCTCTGTCCCTCATTTATAGATACCGAGACTCATGTAGCGTCCTGCAGGAAAGTAAGATTTATATCACCCGCACACACTCATAGCAGCTGCCAGAGGACTCTTGATCTCACTGCATCCCAAGAGGAGCCCGGATTGCTCACTTTACTGCTAATTTTTTAAGTAAATGTATTTCTGCGGTGTGGGAAAGCTGATTTCAAATATTAAACTGATGTCTAGACTGTTTTATCACTTACTGTCAGTGGTGCAGGTTTTATTTGAATATTAAAACTGTATTTACCTCATTTCAAACCACAGGTGGTAACATTGCGGGTAGGTCTGCGCAATATATCATACTTAGTGAAATATTGCACGGATGCATATCGTGGAATGTGAATGCTGGATATGTCATATTCTGTTTTTAAATGCTCTAAAAATATTCACCTTAAACACAATTCATTTTTTTTTACTGAATCATATTGTGCAGCCCTAGTTGTGGGTTAAAAACGGATATGTTTTGCCAGCTTTGAACACCGTTTGCTCTTCTTCAAGAACAGCACAGTCGAGATAACAGTTACAAATATTGATATCCACCTAATTAACATATTAGATTGATTTCTGATGGATCATGCAACAATGAAGACTGGAGTAATGGCTGCTAAAAAAAATCAGCTTTGCCATCACAGGAATACATTTCATTTAAAAATATATTAAAATAAAAAATATATATATTAAAGTTATTTTAATACTTGTAATAGTATTTTGTAATATTAGTTTTTACTGTATTTTTGACCATAAATATTCCCTTGGTAACCATAAGAGACGGTGCAAATTAAAATCACTGAACAAATCAAATGTAGCAATGAACATAACTACATTCATAAAATAAAATTAATCTAGATTAAGGAACATTGTAAAAATGGGTGTTCACTATTAGTTTATGATATCTTAAATAATTGTTCCAAAAAGGTGTTTTTCAGTGATGCCATAGAAAAACAATTCTGGTTTCCCTATTTTTTATAATCTAAAGAAACTTTTATTCTCTATATAATATTTTGTAGCATGGAAAGACTTCCTGTATGTTAAAGATGCCAATAAAGAACCTGCATTTTTAAGAGTGTATACATTAACAATAAATTGTAAAGTGTTATTTAAAAATATTATAATATCCTGAGTCAAAATTATGTGTACGCTTACAGTTTTTTTTTTAATTACAAGCAAAAGCTAGAGCAAAATATGGAAGCAGGCACACTGGAGATGTTACCTGTATGGTCACCCTTTTCAGGAGGTTTGATCTCCTCATCCTTGGATTCAGCATCAGGGCTCTCGCCTTTGGAAAACAAACAGACAGAAAAACAATTAGCCTAGGTATAGTTGTCTCAAAAAATATCTGAACACCATAAAGACCCACATGCACCTTTAAATGACAGACACCAAGGCAGAGACAACAGTATGGGCGTCATTCAATTTGAAGATAAATTTTATTTTTGTCAAGTTTTTCCTGCTGAAATGACATGTATTTAGCTAAATTTGTACAAACTCTTAATTAGTAGGATTTGATGCTGTTTGCACACAGATATATGGCCATATATATTGAAAATATGTGAACAAATAATTATAAATGCAAGTAATAATGTATACACACACATACAAAAAAAGAACACACAGAAATCTCATAGAAAAACAAATGAATGAACAAATAAAACAATGCAGATACATCTTTATGTGCTGGTCGGCACTCGTGATTCATGAGTCGCAGGTGCTCAGCGCTCAGGTAAATTCAGATTTAGCCTCTGTCTCTGCACAATCTCCAGCTCTGCCTCACCTGGTCTTAAAAACTTCTCTGTTTTGCTTTTCTCCTGGGAACATAATTGCAAGTATCTATGGCTCTTGGGTTCAGTCCAAGCAGAACATTTGCTTTGCCTCCTCTGCCTTAGGAAACTACTATTAATAATGCTCATAGCTACATCCGTCAGTGCCGGTAGAGGAAAAGTTAATCAAAAGTTGGCGATAAGGATGTCAAAAAGCACTGGTACTTTGGTACCAAGCTGATAATCCTAACCCAAAACAAAACTATGGCTGATGAGTGTACAAATGCGATTCAGAGCTCTGCAGTCAAAGTGACATTAACTGAATGCTCAATTCTAGCCGAGCAGAAACAGGCTGTGGCTGGTTTTGTCCTCAGGGTTTGAACGTAAAGTTTCTATCGCGCTACATGAATACCCAGGGGGAGTCTGGCCATGCTCCTCTGAGTGTATGTTTGTGTGTGTGTGTGTGTGTGTGTACAAGCAATCATTTCAGTGTGTGCAGTGGTGTGTGTCTGTCGATGCACATGTTCTGATGTCTGTCTGTGTACGTTCGTGTGGATTGGAGCGAGGTGTCTCATTAAACAGATGCAAAATAATGTGTTTTTCTAACAAACTAGTATACACACACACACACACACACACACACACACACACACACACACACACACACACACACAATTGTCATGGTAATAACTGTATCTGACAGCCACTCTCCCTGTCCGTAATGAGACAAGTTCAAGGACAACAGAGCCAATCCAGATCCTTCACTGAATGGGTACAGTGTGACACATGAAGCGTAAAGACTGTGGAGAGACCCAGTGAATTTTCTCGCTCACTAGCATGTAGACTCCATGTGTTTGGGTGAGATCTATGTATACTGAACCACAAAGACGACCTATTTCGAACCTACTGTTCTCTGATTCCTATTGTTCTTGGCTACAGGATATTCTGAGAAATCAGGAAGAATGTAGTAGTCTGAAAAAGTATTGGTAAACTTTTAGAGACTAAAGTCATACTTAAATATGTATGAATGTCAGATACTGAACCAAAGGACATCTGCAAACAAATAGTGCCGGAGGTGTCAAGTGAACCAGAAAGTGTCCAAAATAATATTTTTTAAATAATATATATCTTGTTTTATTACTTAAAACCTTAGAAACTTATTTTTGTTAAACGATTTGTGAGAAAATCATGCTATATTTCATAAAATTGATCTGATATTTTGTTATCTAATGTAATTTCATTCACAAATTTTTTAAGTGTGTCTTAAGTGTTTAACTTGTTAGGGACCACTGTATGTGTTGTGAGCATCATCCCGTTGGTGCTTTTAGTAATCTAGACTAAAATTTAAAAAGAAAAACAGAATGAAGACAAACCTTCTGGCTCCTGGCTATCCATCGTCACATCTTTATGTGATTCCTCTGAAATCAAACAAGAGAAAAGCTTAATAACAAGATTTGTGTCTTTCTTCTTAAATCCCATCCTCCTCCTCAAAAAAAAAATGTTTTGGTACTTTCATCATACTGTAGTGGCTAATCCTATATTAAAGAAGAGAGGATGATTGTTATCTAATCACTCCTGCTGCTGGCAAGCAGAAATGAAAGCAAAAATTCCTCTGTGAAGAGGAACAGGAACGACTCCAGCTGATGTTTGATTATCAATCAAGATTTTTCTTAATGGTTCACTGAGGATGAGAAACTTTCAGTGATTTTGATATTATAATTTGATATTACAGCATCACACATCACATCATATTTAATCCCATCTTCAATATAGTTAGCAAAGTTTTAATTATTTAAATTTAGGATGTTGTTTGGCTCTTGTTCTGTAGTTGAATTTGTTCTGAGTAGAATAAGCCAATCAGTAAATTGTAGTAGATAAAATAACTCATTAAGTACTGACAAATTGCTTTTGCTCCTAAACTGTGGTGCCAAGATGATAACATAAGCTAAAAATACTAGGTTAACAAGACACAGGAACATTTTGATGTGTCTTTCAGAAGAGACAAGCACTGAAGTTAATCTGCAGGCCTGCTCTTCTTGCTTGTAAAATATAACTCCTCGGAAATGACTCTGTCTCAGGGTTTTGCATGAGAAGGTCAATGCCAGGAAAAATTCAATTCTCTTAGCTTTGAACAATAATACACAAAAGACCTACCTTGCTGGCTCATCATTTCTTCATCCTGCTTTTCACCTTAAAAAAAAAACATGTATTACAAGTAAACATTCTACTGAAATACTTCTATCACAGAAAGAGAGAGAGAAACACAAAGAAACAAACCAAATGAAAAACTTCAAGCAAACCAAACCAAAACAACAACAAAACAGGAAAAGGCAAAACAAAACAAAACAAAACAAAACAAAACAAAACAAAACAGAAAGAATCTAGGCTAAAAAAAAAAAAACACAAAGCAGGACAAAAGCAAATCAAACCATAACCAGAAAACACACAAATCCCTAAACAAACAAACAAACAAACAAACAAACAAACAAACAAACAAACACACACAGACACATTACAACACTACTACAGCATCACAACCCCAGCACATTTATGGGTATGTTAAAAAGCTGTTCTGGAGATTTATCTTCTCTCAAGATGCTTTATAAAGTAGTCCACACATTTGTCTGGAGGAATGCTCTACTACCGTGGTCATGTTTTACATCAAATATTTATAATAGCTCTGGCATACTGGATGTTTCATCGCTGCACTAATTTTGTGCTCTCTCAATATCTCTAGACTGCAAAGAGTGCCGTCCCAACGGACAGCTAAATTCATCTCAGCGAACCCCACACAGAACTCCCAGGAGTCCGCAGCCGTGCATCCCACGGGCTTACATGAATGTGTTTATCCCAAGTGGGTTTAATTTTGTCCCTCTCAGTCACTTTAGTCCTCTAAACTCGACATCTCCTTATACCCCTTTCCTCTTCTCAGTTACATCATGATGCTCTACCGGACTCTCTCTCTTTAACCCAGATGGGGTTTGGGATGAATTGGACAATGAAGACCCTGAGACAAATAATCCGCTGTGCTTGACAATAGCCATTACGCTGCTGACATAATTGGCTTTTTTATCAACCTGGTGTGAGAAGCAATTTTCCAATGTCTGAGCAATTTATTTTCTCACCACATACTCTTAAAATAACAAAAAAATAATACAAACACAATATGCCAAATGACCTTCATAAAAGGTACTGTGTTTTGTCGTTAGCCTTGCCTCTAGTGCTGCTTCACACCCACTCGACCCTCTAGACTTCTTCCTAAAATATCAATAAACCAATAACAGCAGATTATGATATAGTGACTTTTTATTCATTTAGAGGGAAGAGGTGGTTTATGCTGTTTTTGAGTGATTGATGTTTTGATTGTTTTGTTAATTATTTTGTTTGTTATGTTTGGTAATTTTGTTGATTTTGTGGACTTTGATTTAGTAACTTTAAAAATGCTGCATTCACAGGAAGGAAGAAAGGTATTAAGTCATATTCAGATCCATGTTAACCCAGGATCCTGTGTGTGGGTTTAAAGTACTGACTGAGGCACAGTCATAGCATCTTTTTGCTAAAAAGGCCCTCGTCTTTGATGGTATTCTTGTGAGGAACCTGAAGATAAATTGGATTCTGAAATCCTAAGAAGATAAATCCCCTCAGTTTCAATGTAAGGTCATACGATCACCATGTACACCGCTAAGGAATGTTGTTTATAACCTGGACACAAAAGCTAATTATTCTGAGAGATGAGAGCTGAAATGAGTCATGCATGCTTTTGTTATGGCCTCTTTCATATGGGAAGCAGTTAAAAGCAAAGAACACAGAGTTAAAATAGTTTAGAAGTTTTAAAATGTAAGCTATTTTCTTGATTTTAAAATTACACCGGCAGTTTTATTAGCGAGAGAGACATTAAAATAACCCAGTATGGAGTAATCACATCCATCAAAAATGACTCCAAACAACAAAAACTAGTGCAAGCAAAGACATAAAGACGGAGTACTGATTCTGAAGGAAGAGAGAGGACATCTGAGGCCATGGAAACAAGCATTTGGTGTCTTGTTTCATTATTTTATGATTTTAAAAACTAATATGCTGAATAAGGATGTGAAGCTCAATGCAGTGACCCAGCAGTGAGTTGTTCTACCAGCAGATGGCAGTAGTGTAACAGAGTTTAGATGATAGACGCTACCACACACTTGCACACAAATAAACAAACACACATTCAGGAGGAGGATGGTCACTTGCATACACGCAGAAAGGCTTCTGTGAGCCATCTAGAAAATATTTCTAATTCCATACATTTACAGTCGCATTACTATGGATCTGTAATCGGACAGGATTAAACAGCACACTAGTCTGAGTCTGAGCACTTCCTCCGCACGGTGGGGAATTCTCTTTCCTGTCAGTTAGGCCCTCCAAAAACAGTTCATGGTGAAGATAACCGTCAGCATGAAAAATGTATGAGACATGAGAAAGAAAGGTGAATTAGAGTGTCACAATCAACAGATGCTGCTCAGCAGCCCAGCATCTTCCTTCTGTGTGTGTGTGTGTGTGTGTGTGTTGGCTACCACTTTTAAGAGCTGCACGAAGCTCATGCGGTGCAGAGTCTTTTGATATAGTGTCTCGCTCTCTGCCAGGGTCGGAGCTTAACAGCCGTGTTTCCAGCTGTGCAAAACTGTGGACTTGGAGACACTTGAGCCTCTATCTACAATATACAATTGTAAAACTGCCCACCCTTGGTATAAATGCATCACTGACGCTTGACCCCTCCTGCTCTGTTTTTCTTTCCATCCTCTTGTTGTGTTTTCTTTTCTATTTCATTGGCTCTATCTTTCCCTTACACACACATTGTATCTTTCTTTCTGCCAAACACATTTGGTTCATATTATTTTTTTTACTTCAATTTTGTGAGTATAAATGGCATGAAAAACCATTTATTGCTGAAACATTTGCAACACGTGTGCAATAAGAAATGTGTTAAAATATGATAACATGATAATAATAGTGCAAACGGGGTAAAAAGCAAAAAATAAAATAAAATAAAAATAAGAGAAAGATGGAAGCAAAAATTTATTTGAATAAAAATGAAAAAAAAAAAATTAGCATGCTTGTTATATTGCTAAAGCATTTGCAGTTTACAGTTGCAGTAACATCTGTTATAAAACAAAATTACAGTAGAGTAAAAATACATTAAAATTAAAATACAAACATTAGAAAAAAATATAAAGTACATATTATTTTATATAAAATTAAGTAAACCAAAATAATAATTGTGGTGATTTTAAACAGATTTTATTAGGCTACTGATATGCTGGATTCTTTATCCCACATGAGTGTATATTATATTAAATATTTTAATAAACAAGTGCTATTTATTTCTTCAGGGGTAAATCTTTTTTTTTTTTTTTTTAATAAGGGAATAATACTGATAGCACCTTTAAATACGTAATTTAGAAGGTTATACTAAAAGAAAATAAGACTAAATGCACTATGAGCATAAGTTTGGTGATACAGATATGCCTCCTGTCCTTTTCTTTCCTCCACACACCGACCTGCTCTCTTTTTCTCTTCCTCTACAAACATGCCCCCTCTGCCTTCTACATCTGCTGAGTACACAGTTAACAGCTCCACCTGCCGCTCCGCATCCTGATTCACCCATCTAACCTGTCACCTCCTAATCTCTAAAATGCCGCATGTCACACACGCTAAACACACACTCACCCCACAGGCCATCTGAAAAGCTATCCGGGGGCGCTAAAATGCTCAGTCCAGTTCTGTGAACAATCCTTCTCTGTGAACAATCCTTCTCATTTCTCCACACAACGATCCCCCCATGTATGGATTTCATGTGGATTACATCACAAATCACTTTATCCCCAAGAACTCTGTCAAGAAGTCCAGGCTCTTCACCCAAGCAGCTCGTCTGCTTTCTTAAACCACAACCTGATGCTGATGGGTCGGATTGAATGGATCGCCGCGGCCGGGCTTCAGCATGTCTGCCCTCACTGAGACTAAACCCGCCAGCCACAGCTAATGCCCTCTGAAACCCTTTCTGTCTGTTTGTCTCATGATTTGACCGACTTCTCCAGAAAAAGAGGAGCCTCTGAGATTCACACATTCTTTTGCTGTGAAGGAAGGCAAGTGGGAGCTTATCTGGAATAAGATATTGTTTTCCTTTACGCTCCTCACAGGTAACCCGTTAAGGAACACGGAGAGAGTTCCAGATCAGTGCTTTCGGGGCCAGTTGTCCCCTGAGCATGTGAATGTATGAAGTGCTGCTTTAGGGAGAACAGCACTAATGCTTCTCTGTCATTAGCGGGCTGTCTAAAAGGCCCTCTTGCTCTAACCTCAGTTAGAGAGCATCCCCTCAGGGAGAGTAGTGAATGTGTAATACAAAGCAATATCCCACCACGGCTGTATATCAACTTCCTCTGTTCATGAAAAACAAAGTTGCGGCCGGCGGGAATCCAATAGGCGAGCCTTAGCTGCAAGCTCTGGCTCAAGGGTAATGTGCATGCAAAGCTCATTTCTCATGAATCAAAAAGGTGATTTCAAAAACATATTTAATGTGCCGCTGTACCTTGTTCTCTGAGTGACACTGCGTTAGAGCAAGTGCATTTGATGTTGGCGACAGCACTAGAGGCTAACACCTGTGGATAAATCATACAGTGCGCTGCTTTAAAGCGCTTTGTTCTGCTCCTCACTGCCTCGTAACAAACACTGTGGTTTGTTGGTAGAGCTCAACTTCTGCAGAGCTAGTTTTAATGTTTACACTGTCCTGTGAAGGTTAAACGCGGGGCTCTTAACAAGGGTGTTGGTTCCCATTAAGATTTTAAAAATGCAAGAAGTTATGTAGGCAGTGACACAAAATACAAACTGAATTTGTGAACTTCGTTTAGACACTGTAATTTTTTAAAAATTATTTTTCATGTATTTTTACAGTTAAATACTCTTAAATGTATGGTTTTTGGATGACTTTAAAAGTGAAAAAGAACAATTCATCATAATTTACAGTTAAAATCCGTAAATTCCTTGTGGCACTTGATGGCTTTTCATTGAAATAACTGTTTCTTAGTTTTTTCATATTAGTTATATGCTTTAGGGTTCAATATTACATACTATGTTGTTAAATCAATGTTTATTGTATATTATTTTATTGATATGTATGTTACCATGCTGGTGTCTTTGTCTGCATGACACTGCACAAATAAATAAATAAATAAATAAATAAAACATTTGAAGTTACTGGAGTATTAAAGTTTACTGAAGAATGTTGTACAAGAAAATAATATTTCAAAATTTCTACTTCAAAATTTCATGTTTAATTCAATGTTACTTGCCATTTCTTTGTAAATGTTACTAGCAATTTCTGAGTGAAAATTCCACACCATTTTTTTTTTCAGTTTGTGTGTGCACCTTCTTTAATATGTATACGTAGGATTTACCTCAGCTTATGGAAAAACTATTTGTGATGAACTGTGTTTCATCATGTGGCTTTCCCATTACCATCTGTGTTTTGTCGGTGTATTATAAAGGTACAAAACAGGTTTTATCAATTCAGTACTTTAGATAAGAGATTATATCAGTAAAAAAACAAAAACAAAAACAAAAACAAACAAACGAAAACAAAAAAAAATCTTGTAAATTTAAATTAAATTGACAACCTAAAATGTCGCTACCATATTTTTTACAATAAAATTCTGCCAACCACAGCTGGAGTTTTTTTTTTTTTGTTTGTTTTTTTTACAGTGTACCCCAACAAAAATACAGAAAAAGTGTATATTGTATATTTAAAAAATTATATCGTTAAATATTGACTTGATTTTATAGTAGTATCAACATTTGGCAGAATTTGGTAAATGTGTGTAAGGGTAGTCCTGGAATATGTCTGTTGTTTAAAAAGGCAAAATCTGGAAGGTTGTTGTTTGCTAAAGTATCATTTTATTGGAAAAAAAAATAATAATAAAAAAAATAAATGACTGTACTTTTTGCTGCATACTGAAGAGAGATACCAGCCTGGGGAAATTTCCCCAAAGACACCAGTGCTGCCTGCTTTAATATTAAAGACAGAAAGAAAAAAAAAACACCATCTCCAACCCTCTGGCTTTAAGACAAATGAAGAAATTGTGGCATTAATAGCCTGCTGCTGCCCTTCAGTATCTACGAATTTAATTATCTTTAGTCCATCTTATTGAGACGCAAGTAATTGTCTCAGTGCTACACAACCGAAGAGGTTGAGATGGCGGAATTCGAAAGATAATGGCTCCTTAAACAGGTTTCCTCACCCTGACAGAACGTCCCGAAGAGACTCCATCTTAGTTTGATATTCCCTCAACAATGCTTGGAAGATGGGAATGCTGGGTGATACTGACTTTGACAGTTGAACTTGCACTCACAAGAACACAGATTTTCGCGTACCTTTTTTATCAGCAGCATCATTTTTTTCCTCTTCTCCCACTGGTTGCGTGTCATCTGTCAATAAAATCATACCACTCATGAGAACTTTCATCAGAAAACCAGATTTCTACTTCTTCTGAAAAATGTCTTCTGGATGGTTCAAACTAAACTAAACTAAAATAAAACTAAAATAAATGAATTATGATTTTACAGTAGTATCAATAACTCAAATCATAAAACTAAGCAATAATTACCCAGCACAGTATAATTGCACAATAAAAAGTAAGAAAAACAGTTATGGGTGGATTCCACCAGAAAGTTTTGTGTAATATATTTTAGTCAGTGTAGTGTCATATTTAATTCTTGACAGGAATAAAATGTGTTCAACTGATTGTACTTTTGTTTAACAACATATCGATTGTTTAGCTGATGAAACATTCATTAGACACAACCTCCATAAAACAAAGTTGTCAAATGGCGAAAATTACTTGATCTAGGACCTTTATTCAGTAAAGACTTTAAGTCCATCGCTCATGATCTTGTTTTCAACAGCATAAAATTCAATAAAAAATAAATATAGTTACTAATATTTGTTTTCCTTTATATATACATAAAGTAAAAAAAAACTCTCTATTAATCTCAGAACCGAAGAAGGGCAACTGCCAGCGCACTAAAACTCTAAGGTTACAAGGCACAGATTGCCCATACTGAACAACTCTGATAACGGTGAAATGAGTGGAGGAATATCCTGCTATTGTGTCATAGGCCCTGCTGGAGTACATATACATGCACCAGGTGATTCTACATCAACATGGGCTTTTGTGAGCCTCTGCAAATCCCAGCTGATAAAAAATGGGGTTTGGAAAAGTGTACCGTAAGGGATTTCGGTAAAAGACAGCAAGAAGGTGAAACAGAGAGAGGGAGAGAAAAGGACTGATTGGCAGAGAGCAGGAGAGAGCTGATACGGTGGGTGGGGGGCTCAATTCCATGTGAGAATGGCAACCATTTGAGCCTTTGAATTGGTTCCAGAGAAAAAGAGAGAGAATCAGAGCCCCGGCTAAGTGAAGCGCTGCTAAAGGCCAGGGCTTGGCTGCCAGTCAGACATTCACGGAGTGAAACTGAGGCTAAGCTAGCCGAAACTGCTAGGGCAGGAAAAGCAGGGTGCTGGGAGCTACAGTACAGTGTGTGTGTGTGTGTGTGTGTGCAGACGTGATACTTTCTGTGTTGTGAACAAGATCGAATTCCTGATAGGTGTTGCCATGTCGGGGCATCTCGGTGCAGTGTTTACAATGAGGTTTAACAGTGTCCACAAAAGAGGTGATTGGTCTCTCTGGTTTTGTGCAGAAGTAAACACAACCAGACAAAGCTCCAACACAAGGACTTACAGTAGTTCAGAGGGCTATTAGACGCTTGTTGGACTGCTTCAGTTTATAGTGCGACCGTAAAAAAGTCAAAGTTGGGTGCTGAAAAAACGATTGTTCTGGATCGGATCCAAAGCTGGAGTCCTGTGAACAGCTTCTCACATTTGTAGTAAAAAATCACAGCATGCTACTTTTTTGGCTTAATGTCGTTGAGGTATGAAAATGTTCTCCTCTAAGATGCTTCATTTAGCACTCCTCCTCTTTCACCCTCTGTGTTTTCAATCATCTTACTTTTGTGGAAACGATCAATGCTGGCCTTGTTACCCTGCCATAAAATCTCATAATTCCATGAAGTTTAAGTGACTGCTGGAGACATGTTTGATGTGGGTTCAGGTCATCTATTATAGTATTTATTAATATTTAAAATTAGCTTATAATATTTACATGAAGTTTAAGTGACTGCTGGAGACATGTTTGACGTGGGTTCATATATATATATATATATATATATATATATATATATATATATATATATATATATATATATATATATATATATTAGCTCTAGCAATTTTGTAGTGGTTTTGTGATTTTAATTAATATTTAAGAAATATTTCTATATAGCTTTTTTTTAGTCATTTGACCTCAACTTAAACTTGTTTTATTTCATCTGGTTGACAAGGCAACATTTCTAAATTTTTCAAGCCTTTAAGTTTTCCATCTAATAGATTTTATTTCAGTTTCACATCAATTAACACAAACAATTTTTAATAACAATAACAACACTTTTACTGTGATCTGCCCGAAACTCTTGTGTAGCCTTCTTAGAAACTGGTATCATCCAACCTGTACTGGTTTTGTAGTCCAGCCTAAACCTAGAGATAAACCCAGATTAGATTACCATTGTACAATGCTCAGTTGTCTTTTTGACAGTCGCTTAAGCAGGTTTGGGACCATTTTGGGTATGTAAGCCGGATTTAAGGGCCTAGCGCTGGGAATTAGCTCTGCACTGAATCATTTGTAATGCTGTACCTGCCGCCGTCTATTTAGCTCCTGTAGCAAATGCATATTAGTCACAATGAAACACCTTTATTTTTTTTTGTCTTTTTGTCACTGTAATTGTACAGTTAAAGGGGTCTAGATGAAGGTCTTGTAATCTTTTCTGCTTTTCTGAAAGTCAACAAAGAAGGTAAGGCGATTTGCATCTGAATGGACCACTATTAAAAGAAGACATGCCAAGCAAATTGCATTCCCCATTTGATAATGTTTGATTGTGTCATTGCCGACAAGATGGCGATGCGAGTCTGATTAGCTTTCAATCAATCTGACTATGGTCCAATACAATTCAGGCCTGTAAGAGCACAACTCCTGCCAAACTTCATCTCAATTTTCTTGCCAAAAGACCAAAGCTGCACATTCTAACACCAGCGAAACCATTTCACGCATTCAGAGAGAAAATGCAGATTCTTGTTCTCTTGTTTATAGGCAGTTGTAGAGCTGCCACCCATAACAAAACACTTGATTAATCATGGAGAGAGCGATTCAGATGTCGTGGATTAAACTTTGTCAGGCTCCAGGATATTGGAATGTGATAATTTCCTGTCTTGTTTGCAAATGTACACTCTGTCACTCACCTTGGCCCATACTGCCATCTTTTTCATTCTTGTGGTCATCATTATCTGCAAGAGACAGGAAAAGAAATCAGAGAGGTCAAAAGCTACGACGGCAAGCCTGACATGTTCAAAATAGCAGCCCGGTGAGCGTGTAACAAGAATTTAGCAAAGCAGGAACACAACACATCTATTTACGGAGACACCCCTTTGCAAGACCTCAGAACAGGGCTGAACAGGAAACAGAGGCAGAACAAGCATTGATTTTTACATTAAATCCAAGGTTTCTCTAAGGATTGAAAATATGTGGTTTGTTGAGTCCCCCAGGCAGTTAGCTCTAATGAAAGCTGAGCTGAGACAAGCTGAGAGCTCGCAGTCTGTTTGATCTGGATTGATGTATTATTTGAGTTCAGGCTGCTATCAAATGCTCATCTGTGGAAAGACAATCGTGCTATTTGATATGATCCAAGCAGCAATTAAGTACAGCATTTGGAGGAGCGCCGAAATTGTTTCAGCTGAGATTGGAAGTCGCAATGTTTATATCAGTGGTTCCTAACTGGTTTTGTTTCAGAACCCACATTTTTTCATTGGACATAATCCATCACAATAGCAAAAAGTTTTAAACTACAAAACTCCTCAAAATATACTATTGCAATACTACAATGAACTGCATAGACCCAATAATATAAATACATATTTACATGACATTAATAGTAAAAGTGACAATTTTGTAAATGTAGCAAAAGTTTTATTCTCCAAAATCTGGGCCAAACAGATAAATATGTACCATTTCAGTAAACTAAAATCATATCCTGTGCCAATCAAATGGCACAGTTGTGGATTTGGCTTTATGTTGCTCAGTTTTATTTTTTAGACTTTGAATCGTCTTCAAGGATCTGACTAGCTTCAGCCAAGTCACAAATGAGTTTGCAACAAGATGTACAGATTTTCAGCCTTTGATGACAACTAAAAATGACAAATGTTTCTCTTCCCTTTTTAAATTGATTTATTTTGCTTTCCTAACTATTGATGGATTATACATTTAGCAGTTTCTTTCCTGCAAGTGCACAAAACAGACCTGAGACCCATTTTTGGATCCTAAGGTATGGGTCATGATGGTCGTGGAACTATTTTTTCCAACAGTTTACATTTTTAAAGATTTTTTTGGGTATTTTTTGTAGTGGTTTTATTTTTTAAAGATTTTTTTTCTTATGTATATATTTTACATACTGTATAAATATATTCTCATAAATCTCACATTTTTCTAAAATTTTAAAATAGTAGACTATCAAACCTTTGCAGTCTGTAGTAGTCCATCTAGCTCTTTTCAAAGACAGAATTTTTTTTATATCTCTAATCCAAAAAGTCCTGAGACTCATTTTTGGGTCTCTTTTGGGTTTTTTTTTTACACTCTCAGCTCAGAGTTCTTGCCAAATAAGTCAATATGCCCCCTGAATTTCGACTCTCTATTTTTCTGCTTGAGTCTCTTTTCTCTTCTTGTATGATGCCAAACCTACTGGACCTGAAGCCTGGCGTCTGCAGCCAAGGCTGTTCCCTGCCTGGTTGCAGCTCGTTAGCCATCCCTGACAACTGTTAGCTATTACCACAAACCAAACAGGTTCCAATTCATACACTGCTAACTCATAATTAGATCTTTTCTCCCAGACTTCTACTAAAAACTGTTTAAAAGAAACTCTAGCTAAAAGAGAATAGTTATTTTTTTCTTCATAAAGTCAACATAAAATCAAAATGATTTAATTTGTTCTGACATGGAACAAGCAGTAACAATTTCATCAGTGCATCTTATTCTGAAAAAAAAAGTTTGTCTCTGTAAAAAAAAAAAAAAAAAAAAAAGCTCTTCCTTTAAAATTTGTGAAATTTTTGGAAACTTTTACCCCCACTTTTTATAATCTGGTAAACTCCTAATAGATGAAATCAAGTCCGCCATACACGTTTTTCATCGAATATCTTGTTTCACTCAGAAATGCATCACATATTTTGAATGGGTTGTGAATGGCAAATCACGGTGACTTCAAAAACAGCTTTATTATTTCATTTTCTAAGCCTCTTTCAGGCCTTATCAGCCTGTTATCCTCAGACAGGCACATGGTCACACACAGAAAAACACGTTCACACATACATTCAGCCTCTAGCAAAAGCTCCTGCTTTGATAAAACACTCCTGTCATCTGTTCATGAGAGAAAGACTGTCAAAGCTCCCTTAGGATGGTGGGGGCATGTTTCTCCTTTTGTTTAACACAGAATAAAAGCAAAGCATGCATTTATCTGGGGAAAAGAGGGGAAAAACAGTGACATCATAACATGCTGAGTCACAGTACACAGGGAGCAAAACCCTTCGGACAACCTTCAGCAAAGAGCAAGTGCCCTCTGTGCATGTGCCAGTTAATTATGCAACATAAGAATGAAAGTGCTGTAAATGTAATGCACTGCTATGCTGTTGTATGATTTTTGTTTTTTGCACTTCTAAATGCACAAAGCAAGACATTGTGCTTGCTGTATCATTCCTCCACTGTAATGCTGATTACTAATTATCATTCTACCGCTGTAATAATGATTACTAATTAAAAAAAATAGAGACAGACAGACAGATAGATAAATGGACAGACTGATAAACAGATGGACAGATGGATGGATGGATGGACAGAGACAGACAGACTGATAGACGGACGGACAGAAACAGACAGACAGATGGTTGGAAAGATTAACAGACGGATGGACAGACAGATAAATGGAAGGATGGACAGATAGATAATTTTTAAATCAAACAAATATGCAATGATTATGTGAGCTAAAACAATAGATGTCTAAATAGAACAACTAACTAGAGACCATTCTAATTCCACTGACCAGATGGACAGCAAGCACACAAACACCAACGTGCATCCACGGTCTCTGCTCCTCAAGGAGAGCCAGACATGGGCCCCTGGGGTCCAGAGAGTGTGCTGGAACATGCTGCCTTTCAATCTGCTCATGTCTGAAAGCATTTTAATCAGTTGCTGGGCCTCCCAAACCAATCAATTAGTTTAATCAATCAATTAGAGCATTGGTGTGCAACGAACCCCAGCTCAACACCCACCATTCTCTCCAATTGGATTAAAATTCCAGGCTGAAGAAAAAGCAAAATAATAATAATAATAATTATTGAGAGGATGTAATGCTACATAGCCATGAAAAAAAGGAAAATACAATGCACAAGAAACATGTCAAAGCTTTTCTTCTGATCAAATTTCCTCAGAAACTGCAAATATTCAACTGCTGCAAGGAAATATTTTATTTTACAGTATGGTGTTAGAAAAGCTGCGTATGTTAATGATTCTCTCTTTTGAAAGTAACACACAGCTAAATCGCTGCTAGCGCCTCACCACTAGCATAAAGGTGAGTATTTTATTTTTTATTTTTTTTTTAGGTATGGTGACCCATACTCAGAATTCGTGCTCTGCATTTAACCCATCCGAAGTGCACACACACAGAGCAGTGAACACACCACACACACTGTGAACACACACCCGGAGCAGTGGGCAGCCATTTTATTCTGCGGCGCCCGGGGAGCAGTTGGGGGTTCGATGCCTTGCTCAAGGGCACCTAAGTCATGGTATTGAAGGTGGAGAGAGAACTGTACATGCACTCCCCCCACCCACAATTCCTGCCGGCCCGAGACTCGAACTCACAACCCTTCGATTGGGAGTCCGACTCTCTAACCATTAGGCCACGACTTCCCATGGAACGCTTCGATTGGGTGTTTGATTTTTTAAGCCCCACACATGGTGGCACTTCAAAAAATTCCCATGGTGTATTTGATGATATTAATGCACCGTAACACACTCAACGTTTGTTCCCTGGAGACTGAGGATGTTGCGTGCGCAGCCTTCATTTTCAACTCTTTCGGGGGTCCAGGAGGCCCCGTCGACTTGCAGCAGAAGACCATCGTCTCACTGCAAACACCCGGCTTTACAAATGATAGGCTTTCTGACACATTAACACTGGGAGAGGAAAGCCTCCATTAAAGATAACAGGGGGGAGCTGTCGCTTGAGAACACGGCATAGAAACACCATGTAAATATGGATGTGGTTGGTGGGTCAAGAGTGAGTGAGAGCATGAGAATGAGATTGAGAGAAAAAAGGGAGAGAAACAGAGCTTAATTTCCTGACCTTAAGTATAAAATGTAATGAGATCTGACAAAACACTGATAAACTGATAAACAACACACTGATAAAATTATAATTTTAATCGATCTTTCTGTCTGTCTATTCATCTACCTATCTATCCATCCATCCACCATCTGTCTATATGTAAATGAAAACACACATATACTTGCATTTGTGGTTTACGGGGACTCTCCATAGGTGTAATGGCTTTTATACTGTACAAACTTCACCCTACATGAACTCCTTACAGAAAACTACTGGCAATTTTTGAATTTCATAAAACACCGTTTTGTATGTTTTTAAGCCTTTTGTTTTACGGGGACAAATGAAGTGTCCTCATAAACCATGTTTACGTTGTAGTACCCATGTCATTATACACATTTGTGTCCTCATAAACCATATATACCAGTACACACACACACACACACGTATGTATATAATGAAATCCTTCTGCTTTTATACCTCACTTTTTCAAAGCCATTCTATCATCATATTTCATACATTTCTCACAATTCTTTATACTGTATCTAATTATTTATCATATCAGTATAGGACATTGAAACACTGTGAAAGAGAGACAGAGAAAATGAAATAAAATTTGCCTGAGATGTAACCTGCTTCACTGAAACACAATCATAACCCATCTTGTCATAATAATGAAACAGAGATTGCACACCGTCTCAAAGCTCTGATTCATCCTCATTCTCTAACAAATGTATTCTTCATGGTTCCTTCACTGACTCATAAATGACTGTAACAGGACAGCAGGCAGTGATGTGCGCTGTACTCGCTTACATAAGTGTCAGATATTCTTCAGAATCATCTCGCAGGCCCAAACCCACTAACTCCCACATAAAGGACCTCAGACTGCTCTCTTGGGCGTTGAGGCACTTGAGGGAGGATAACAGCGGGATGCTAGGGATGGGATCGTAGCTAAGCAGAGTTGACAGGGCGACTGCGCTGTCTCGGAAACTGACAGGACTTCAAAGATATTTCTCTTCTAAGCAGAAGTATGTTTTGGAGGGTGTCTGCGGTGGGAGGAATGGGCTATTGGGGCTATTGGAGATGCAAGTGTGTATAAGGAAGATGTACAGAAGCGTAATCGACACAAGCATTTCATTTACAAGACTAACCCCTTAAATAGCTTCAATGCATTTAGCTTCTTTTTTTTTTAGTGCAGCTAACTGCTTTGTAAAAAAATTTTGTCAAGCTATTAGTTGTTAAACTAATTTAAATGAGTAGCTTGGAAAGCTACATTTTTAAAGCAGTTTCCCCAGTATAGCTCACAGCTAACTTTTACGCCAAAACTCCCTGTACATGAAACAATGCATTGTGTTTTACCATTCAGGAGTCAAGATGAAGAAAATCTAGAATATAAAGGCATCTGTGAGAATCTGAGGAGGTCAGGTCATAAGCAGTGTTTGCAGTGCTGCCCATAACCATTGACGGACACTGCCCTATTTGCATAGACCTCTCAAAACTCAAGAGGTGAGTAGAACTATATTGTTATTTTCTGCTCGACTTGCTATTTGCAACAACACAGCCTTGTTTCTGCAAGGACGTTCAGCATGTTCTATACAAACAACGTCTGACGTGTTTACTTTTTATGTGGCTTGAGAACATGAAAAAGCTATGCAAAACCCTAATCTAAGTGGTCAGACTGAAACGCATTTCCAGAAATTCGATTTGAATAGGATTTCAAACCATATATGAATGTAGCTTGAAACGGATTTCCAAAAATTGGATTTCATGTAGTTCGTTGCCATTCAGAATATCTAAATATGATCGGATTTCAATCGGATTTGCACAAATATCGGGCTGACAGTCTGAACAAGGCTTTAGTTTAATACTCACATGCTGTGTGACAGCTGCTTTCTGTGCACATGCTTCGGATGTGCACTCAGAAAAGCTTATATCAGAAGTTTAAACTGAAATGGCTTTAAAACACATGCCAATAAATTTTCAGTGTGATAGACATGATAATCAAAACCAAACAGGTGTTTTGGCAGAGTATCCGAGGTACGAGCTGTAAAGGGACAGTCCTGTTCTGGATAAGGGGGCGGGGAGCAGCAGCTCATTTGTAATTAAAGATACAGGCACAAAAACAGCGTGGTTTTGCTTCCAAAATGGGCCTTTTTAAAATTGTATAAAAAATTATCTGTGTGGTATTTTGAGCTGCAACTTTACAGACACATTATGGGGACAACTGAGACTTGTATTGTAAAAAGGGGCATAATAGGTACCCTTTAATGAAATTTCAAGTTGATAGGTTTAAGATTGTAAAGATGGAGACGGAAGAATACAGAGCCAGGTGTCATCAGAAAGAATCAGTGTGACTGGATGACCGAAGTGAGTGATAACCCCAACTAACAAAAAGCACAGAATTCAAACTATTGCATGAAGAGTTGGGGAACAGATGAGCAAAATCTCTGTGATGGTAGTGTTCCTCCTCATCTGAGAGCACAGAGGGGAAATGAATGGACGATCATAAAGAAAAGAACTTTCAGAGACATCAACAGATGTAGTGTAGACTGCATGACTTTCTTTTGGGTAACACAAAATAAGATGTTTTGAAGTAGAAGTTAAACTGCTTTCAGAATTTCTAAATGGTATTTCTTGAATATAAACATATAACAGTATAATGCATAAAAATAATGCTTTAAAATACTTGTTTTACACATTATAGTTTCCAAAATCTGTTTTGAACGTTGGGTTGGGGTGAAACTGACAGCTGGTTGGGAGGCATACACTGATGAGACAATTTGCAATATGCAAATGTCCTGTTTGCTTGTCCCAGCACTATTCCCTTCTATTTGCCAGTTGTCAGACACTTTTAAGACTGCATAAGAAGAGATTAAAAGAACATACAAACCCAACAGGTACACACAAACAGAAACAAAAGCATTCAGAAGAATACATGGCAAACTGTTTTGCAAAGTGACAGTACCACAATAACTTCCCTCTTGTTTAGCAAGCAAGACAAAGACATTTTTTTAGTTTCCAGTTGTATAGATGCAAAAGCAGACGAGGGCTTGCATGAATACATGAGTAAGTGAAGTGAGAAAGATAGGGAGTAAATGTATGCAGCGTGCCAGAGAGTAGCCGCACCGCAAGATGCGAGTGCAGCTTTAAAGCTCAGTTAAAATGAGCACGTCTCTTCCGCAGCTCTTCCGCTGGTTCCCATGGTGATGATGATGATGAGGTGTTGGGATCGAGCTGTCAGGCCCTTGTTATTTTCACACATTTTACAACCGGCACTATCAGGGACGCCAGCAGAGCTAATTCAGTCCTATTGTCTTTCTCTTTCCATCTAAAAAGCACTTTAAACCTCACTCCACAATGATTCGCCCCAATATACCATCCTCATGACAATTTCGCTCTTCTGGAATGTTCTCTCCGTACCCGCTCCTCCTGCGTCAATCAATATCTAATATGCAGTCAGAGAAACATGCTAATGATGTAGCTAAGAAAACACAAATGATGTTGCTTGGTGAACAGAGAAAGACGAGCATGCTTCACTACAGATAATATCTCCATATGTCACTCATTACGATTCTCACGTCAAAAACAGATACCGTTGTGGAACAAGCTTTTTAAATACTGTATAAAATACAGAATAAGATGAAAAACTACTTTAATTACATTAAAGTTTGATTGAAAATGAGAGAAAAAAAAACTATTTCTGTGGTGGATTAAAGAGCTTAATGGTGAAAAGAACAATGTTGAAATAAAATTCAAGACTCCTGATCATGAAACACGCTAAATGTTTGCAATTACCGCAGATGACCCCTTCTCTGCATCGCTGACCTCCGACCCTGTCAGACCACTCTCTCTGTTTATTAATCTCTGCCTCCTCGACCCGCATTTTAATGATAAAACCATTTGTGTGACTTTGGAACTATTAACTTGACCTCTCAAACTCTTTAAAAGCCCAGACTTTATGAATTACACTTTACATTGTAGCATTTTCTTTTTAAAGAGGTCATGTAATAGAAAACAGTACATGAAAGTCAAAAGAGCATGGAAATGGAAAAGTTTTCCAACCACACCATTTGTTCAAAATAAGAAACATAAAAAGGTTTGTGATGTTGAATTGCATGATTAATCAAAAGTGAAGCACAACATTGTGTTCTGTACCGGCATGCATACAAACTCATCTCTGCACATGTTGAGAGTTCGCTTATAATGTTAATTTGGGAACAAAAAATGTGGCATCCATCTTTTGTATACAACTTGTAATCAACTAAACAGAAGCTTTTAGTGCTCTCTGTGGTTTTCCACCAAAATACAAGCTTAATGGTTCAATATTTTGAAAATTAACAAATTAAGACTGCCATAAATATTATATTAAAAAGTTATTTTATTTTTTATAACTATTTTTTTAATTTTACAGTGAAATATTTCAATATTAATATTGTATCTTATTTACTTTTTTATTATTATTAATAATAATAATAATAATAATAATTTTTTTATTATTAAAAATAATAATAATAATAATAATAGTAATAATAATAATAAAACCTGGAGCTTTTATTTTTTAAATCACAATTTAAATCACAATGGGAATTTTTATCAGGAAAAAAAAGGAATCCCCGAATTGTGCAGCTCTTTCAGTGTTCATGTTTGCATATTAACAGTTATTTAGTATTTAGGTCATGTAGACCTAAATTATTATTGTATTAACATTATAAATACCTATTTAAATGACTCATGTCTACGTCACATTTGCCACTGTCCTTTTGAAGCACAGTCAATAAAAACTTTGCATGATGTTTCAAAAAACTCATTCACTATTTTCTGTGTAGCTCCTGTTTTTTTGCAACACAGTAACAAAAAAAGCCTGTTTGATGGCTTTTCATGTGGCACAAAGCCATGATGCAAGTCACAAGTAAGGGCCCTAGAGGAAAAAAGTCCTCACATACTGCAAAATATATAATATGGTCCCTTCAAATTTATGATAAAGCATTTTGTACTAAAAAATAATTTATATTAGTACTGGATTAAGACTTCAGTGAGGTGTAAGTAAAAGAATCAAGTGCGAGCGAGAATTCGGAGAAACCTGAAGTGAGGTGACTGGCTCATACTGACTGGTTGTAAACTAAGAGAGTAGCGTCTCCGCCATCTCATTTCTAAACACTAATATAAAGAGACACGCCTGGGGAACAAGGACCTGGCTGATATAATTACAAATTCCCTGGTGAATTCTATCTTTCAGCAAGACCTGGAAGAGGAAAAGAGTGTGTATGTGTGTGTGTATGTGACAGGAACATGACAGAAACAAAACATTCAGCAAGTAGGGAAAAAGTGAGTGTCTTGACACTTATTATTCTGCCCGGACCATGAGTCCTAGTGTGTGTTTGAGGGGAGGAAATGGTGGATTATATTATTCTCTCGGTACTGTGCATTCACCATTCCTCTGTTTGTTTGTGTGTGTGTGTGTCCATACAAATGATGAACCTCCAGGCAGCAGCTCATTTGGAAACCTCCAGGGGGTCTTGTCATGGAAGCGAGCTTCGGCAGAGCGAGACAGCAGAACACTTGGAAAGGTCCAAAAGGGCTCTGGTGCGGCCTGCACTCACATCATATGTTTGTTTAGTGCTCAGGGAGACTGAAAAGAGGCTCCCTGAGAGAGACTTGGCCTTTAAAGAGAGTGAAATGCTACATGGGCGCACAATAGACAAGTTCCCATGGAACTAGCTAGTGCCACGTCTCATAAGGCGGGAGAGGGAGTTAAAAAATGAAAGAGAGGCAAAGTGAGGGATTGGGTGAAAGCAAAACAGTCATATTGACATTGACAGAAGGCCAAAGTGCAAGACAAAGAAAGTGAAAACTGAGGAACCGACTTCTAAAATTCCATCACACAACAGTTCATCTTTACATAAACCAACGCCAGCACCAGAGACCACATGATCCAACCAGAAACAGACAAGCAAAAGTGTGAGGTGGAATGTCACTGAGGAGGTGCCGTCCTGCGTGCCTCCGACATCTGGGGTTTGCCGTTGAGGCTCAGGATCACTGAGGGTGTTGACAGAGGTAAAGCCCCTTTGAGTCATGCTCTACATATGGACCTCCGGGCTACAACGATTGAGTTCAGAAACAAGCAATCTGTACTGTGAAAGTCTAGAAAGTCAAAATGCTCCTCACCTGTTAAACTCATACACTAGAGTATTTCCTGGGATTCTCAGGCAGCAAGGAATAGTGAGATGTTATAGGAGCCTAAGAGCTTAGTTACGAATTGAGTTTGTGGAAACACCAAAAATCACTCAAAGGCGGCTGGTTACAAACTGAGACGCAAATGCAATGAGCCGTGAGATGCAGACAGCAAAAACAGGTTCCAATGCACAAATCTTATCCTATTTCTCCCCTTTCCTTTCAGTATATATATTGTGGGTCTTTTATATATGTAACATTTTATGTATTCTTTAAACATGGTGTCTATGTTTTTTTCAATTATAAAATGCTTTCTCCTAACCTGGCTTAATGTGCTATAAGTAAGCCATTTGTAGGTTAATTTCCCCTGCGGCGGCTTCAACATTATACTCTGTTTGCCCGACAGAGCAATATTGATTCTGGGAAGCTTTCTGAAATTATTTTAGCAATTACACAAAAAAATTGCCATTGTTTTCTTATCCTTGTGTCGCTCCAAACTTTCGGAGATTCTGAAAACTATTTATTTATTTATTTTTCAAAAGAAACCTCTTGTTCATGTACTTTTTCATTCTTTCTTGTCTCTTGCTTAAAGAAAAAATAAATAAATCAACAATTCATATCAGAATCAGCCCAGAAAACAGCAATCAGAATTGCATGAAAAATCATGATTGGTGCTTCCCTAGTCCTTTGAAGACCGCCAACTGGTTAGTTTCCTCAAACAGTCATAACTTTGAATATTTTATTTTATTTTATTTTATTTTTTGTATATTTTAAATGACACTGCATATATATGACTGGAAGTTTGGACCAAAAATGCCTGGGCTGATTTTTTTTTGTCCCAGTCCAGACCTGATGCAAATGCAGCATAAACCCCTTTACTATAATCTGGTCTTTTGAATGAGAAACAGACAGAAATTTAAGTGATAATTGACCCCTCTAGTACTGTAAGTTGCTAACTGTTGTAACCAGCTGAGTGATGATGAACAAATCATTCATGCTAGTTTTGTGAACCAGATCATGATTCATTGAAAAGATCCAACTCAAAAGAGGAATTTGTGCATTAATGGGACATATTTACTTCTTTATGAACACATCAAGGAAATGCCAAAAAAATTCAGGGAACAACCTACATGTGTCTTTTATGATGCTTTTTAACCTTTTTTGTAGTATGAAAGTTTTTCTATATTCACATCAAATGGTAACATTTTACAATAATGTCTCATTCATGAACATTAGTTAATACTTTAGCTCACATAAACTGAAAAAGCAATATAAATATTTTTTTTACCGCATTTATCAAACTTTGTTAATGTTAATAAAATATAATTGTCCATTGTTAGTTTATGTTAGTTCACAGTGTTTTAACTGATGTTAACAGATACAGCTCTTTATTTAAAAAATGTAATAGTAAATGCAGAAATTAGCATAAACTAATATTAATAAATGTATAAAGTATTTTTTCATTGTTATTTCATGTTAACTAAAGAAGTTAACTAATGTTAAGAAATGAAACCTTATTGTTAAGCGTTAGCAAATAAATGGAAAAAATTGACCACAGTCTTCAGATTTACTTTTGTATTGTAGAGAAGAAATTGTGCATGTTTGGAACAACATATAAATGATGACAGTAAATGAGCACATGATGACATTCATTTTTGGATGAAACAGCCCTTTAATTGGAAAAGAGTCTGACTGCGGTTATCCTGATTGCATGATCAAGGTGGGGTGAAAATTTTTTCACTTAAAATAATCCAACCTGGGCAGAACATTACCATAAACAGCTTTTGGTTATGTGGAATCCAATCACTGCCTGCTGTGCTGTATTTGTGCACTTTGTCAACAAAATGTGATACAAATTCTTCCAAGCGTCACGCCAGTCAGACGCTTGACATTGTGAATTCTGCCTGATACCCAAGTAACAAGCTTTGAGCTTAGTGGGTGTTACAACCAACAAATAAAATGAAGTTAGATTCCAATAAGAAGATACAGTACCTGGGGAGAAGAAATCTGACATCTTCCTCTTGTAAATCTCATAATCTGTCTCCAGGAAGACGCAGAATATGACACGGTCGATCTGCAGAAAGAGCGGAAAAGAGGCATTTAGCATAATGGAAACCTGGATCAATGCATGGCTAAGGGCAACACTATTAATAAAAATGAAAGTACCAGTACTCAAACCTGTCATAATTAGAGCTCAGGGGACTCATTTATGACACTGAGGCACTTTTAGAGACTTTTCTTAATTTGGTAAAAATCTAAAACAGTAACAAAAAGATTATTTAGTGAAACAATTTTGGCAAACTAGCAATATACACGGAGCAACAATCATCAAAATAACTAAAACATTTATCACATTTGTAGAATTTTATGAATGTTCCAAATTGGAAATCTGTAGAACATTTTGCAGAGTTCTACACAGTTGCTAGAAATAAAAATAGCATTTTCTGGAATATCAAAAATATATTAATTATATTTATTCGATGAAGTTGCTTTGACTAAAAACAGGAAATCGTCATGCCAATTATTAATGAATTAAAAACTATGGAAAATTATATATATATACATATATATATATATATATATATATATATATATATATATATATATATATACACAAATAGGTTTGTAACTGAACACTAGTGTTTTTTTCTGTTATAATACTACTTAATACTACTTTAAAGAAGACATAAAAATACAGCAGCATGCTACATGTTTAAATCAGGGATTGTCATTTTGGATATAAAAAAGTGTATTTTTGATTGTACAACCTTATTTAAATAAAAATGTCTTTACAGGTAGAATCAAACTGGAAATAAAAGGTCAAGCCGAGTGAACTGCATTATGGGACAGCCTATTTGTACTAAATCAAAAACATGATCAAGATTAGTGGTAAAATAAATACATATTGTACAAAAGAAGAGAACACATTCACCTCAACACTTCACTTCCTCCACTTTAGCTCAAACTTCTAGTCATCTCTAACCACAGCTCACCAGAATATAAGCAATGTCACTTAAGAGCAGAACATCAAGATTGAAATTAAAACCAAAAAAACACAAAACCTCCCAGCACTCCCTTATCATTGCGGAGACTGGATCCCATATTCAAGTCCATCTCCTTCCTTTCCGGACCACCCAGACCGGCCATCCAGCTTAAGATCTCAATGATTACACTAGTACAACAGGAATCTCAATACATACAAAACCCTCTTTTGATTCTTCCCATGTTCCCAAAACAAAGAGCTCATGTGAACAAGAGTATAAAACAACACAACGAAAGATTACCGTCAGCCTGTAGGGAATACACTGTATTACTAAAATCAAAGATCCAGCAAATGTTTAAATAGCAAACAGTTCCTTCATATTTGCGTATTATGTTCAGCAGTGTTCAGAAGGCCACACTGAAAGTCTAGAATTCGAAATGTCATTTAAACCTGAAAATAAATAGAAGGGTTTAGGACTGTGAATTTATTTACATAAAGAAATGTAAAATGAATAAGAAATGAAGTTCCTGCATTTTTCTTCACTAATCATAACTAAATTTGCGAACCCCTTTGGACAGACCTTCAGATGATACTAAGAAATTTAGAAATGCATCTCTTTCAGTTCAGTTCAACTTCAGCTCAAATAGCTATGCTGATAAAATGATTTTTTAAATAAAAGAAACTAGAAGTTAGAAAAATGCAAAACAGAGGCATTACAGGTTCTAAACTGCTGTGGCGATCACCTGTAGATTTTGAGTCCTTATATAAATATTCGTTCCTGCCCTGAAAGAACTCCTTTAAAACCAAGAAAGGTGATACTTCCTCTCTGTCAACTCTAAGGGTCCTTATCAGCCTCACTCTCTCCCTATAAGCCACAGGTACACCTCTCTCTCCCCTCCACAGAGGAAATGTGCCTCCCAGGGAGACGTCAGATAATCGCCCTGCTGAATATTGCAATATTCGCAGACAGCCTTGTAACGGCCTTTTTCGTCTCGTCTGGCGGTGGATGGAGAGGGAGATAAAGCAGGACTCCCAGCGGGATGGCGAGAGACCGGACCACCTCTTCTCCCCCTTACTGGCAAACCACATGAGGATTCAATATAAAATCATTCACCCTCACAGCCTTGTGCAGACAGACAGCTGTCTATTAATAGTTTATGGCCTGCCCTTTGGAGTAAATATTAAGACTTGATACTAGTAACATTTTTATTTTTGTGCAGGAGAATGTCTCAGGGGGGAGTCGTGGACATAAAGAGAGAGAGAGAAAAAATGGTCCTGCTCACTTTTTTCGCCATCATAACTTTACATGAACATATTATTAGTTGCATTAAGCATTTTCTTTTTTCAGAACAAACCCGTGACCCATTTTTGCATCCCACTAGTTGAGAACCACTGTGTTAGCAAATACATGACAGAAGCCTTTCCTGCTGGGAACTCTTCTGCATTTATTTAGATCATTACATCTGAGTCTCTTTCTCTCTCACTCATCCCTGAGACAGAGAGCGAGTAGAAAGGTGAGCGGTCCTGATAGAAGAGGTTGTCCGCACCTTTTCAGACGTTATGTTCAGAGAGCAGGGGCACCTAGACTTTAGGAGAGATAGAAGAGAGATGGAGAGAACTTTCTGTTTCCGCCTTATGCTATTTATATCCAAATGGCCCCAGAGTATAGATGTCCAATGGTAAAATAAAGGATAAATTAACAGAGGGATTAAGAAAAGGATGTGAAAGAGAGTGTGCAATCCAAACTATTAGTCTTGGATCCCAATATATGATACAAATTAATACAAATAATCAATATAATATTTACTGATATATAGTAATTAATTATGTTACAGGTTTAATTATACAGGTAGTAATATAAACATTATTAGATTTCTAAAATAATAATTCTAAATTTACAGACACACACACACACACACACACACACACACACACACACACACACACACACACACACACACACACACAGACACACACAGACACACACTTTACATAAATATATACTTTAATCCATGTATGGTTGCATAATTTTATGGATATGAACATATTTTTGATATTGCTCTCTGTATATGCTGTGTGTGTTTGTATTTAACTATGTGTATAACTTTAAGTATAAAAGTACTGTGGTGGTGGTGGTTTTTTTGTGGTATATAGTTTTTTTTATCTTTTTAATATTTTTATATTTTTTTTTTTTTTTTTGTGAGTCTTTTTGGATTGTTTGCTCACTTGTTTAGTCAAGTTTCCTAAACATTAATTATTTAATGTAAAACAGTCCATGGTGAATTAATGCAAGTTTACCATTGCTCCAGTTTTCTGTGGGCATGGACACACACACACACACACACACACACACACACACACACACACACACACACACACACACACACACACACACACACACACTTACAGTGAACTGCTACTGAGGGACTAACGCTGATTATATGATCACTTTTATCACATCAGCCTCCCAGAGTCCCAAACTTAATATGGCAGCCACCAACATACCCGATATGACTTTTAGTTATTTTTTTTAACCTGCCAAGGATATTTCTATATCTATATTACAGATATCCTCAGGCGAATACAAGGGCGTGAAGCTATAGAAGTGGCTCTATTCCTCATTGTTCAAGAGTCTCATTTTTAAAGCTACTGAGGCATCGAAGAAGGGATATTAATTGTCAAAATAATGACATGCATATGACACATCCAAAAGCAGTTTCTCTTCATGAATGTGTCTGTGCAGCACATTAGGTCAATGTATGTCCCCAGAGCCTTGTATGTCATTTTACAGTAAATGTGCTGAAAGCCCGGCACTGAACCACAGTTCCCATACACTGTGCTGAGCAGCAGGGGATTGTGGGAAATGAAGAATGGTGTTCAAACACATCCACTGGTAAGCTGAGTGGAAGCTCAGCTTGAGAGGGTTAATGAAGGTCTAATGAGGATGCAGAGACCGCTGTGTGCAGGCCAGACTGCTCATAACTCAACCCTGATTGAAGGACCACTGCCAGAGGGAGGGAGAGAGAGAGGGATTGTGCCATTACTACAGAAATGAATACAGAGTAAAGTTTAGTAAAGCTAAAGCAAAATCAACCACTGCACTTCTCCAAGCAACATACAGTAGCGGTGAATTAATTTACCCAGATAAGCAGTAATTTTGCAGTAATATAGTGAAATATTATTACAATTTAAAAAAAATACTGTTTTCTATTTGAATATTAAAATGTAATTTATTTCTGTTATGTAAAAACTGAGCTTTCAGCAGTCATTACTCCAGTTGTCAGTGTCACATGATCCTTCAGAAATTATTCTAATATGCTGATTTGGTGCTCAAGAAACATTTCTATTATCACAGCTGAAAAAGTTTTCCTGCTTTTTTTGTGGGAACTGATACATTCTTTGATGAATAAAAAGTTTAAAAGAAAATTCTGTTCAATTTAATGCATCCTTTTTAAATATAAATATAAAAATAAATAAATCTTTCTGACCCCAAACTTTTGAATGGCAGTGTGTGTGTTTGATTTGGTGCTGTTAGTTGCACAGTTACACACTTCACCTGTAAGGACAACACACTGTTTATTTGAGCTAATTTGAAAGGAGTTAAGTAAGTAATTAGGACATAAGCTATACTGTAAATGTTTTTGAGCCCTGGGTCCTTATGAGAGAAACTCAACACAATGATCTTTGAATGTTTTGTTGCTCATCAACAATACATACTCTGCAGTCAAGTTAATATATTACCTAAACAATTGTTTATTGCCATTACTACTAATAAACGCTAATTATTTATTCACCATTGGTATATTTTATCATGTATCTTATTGCTGTTGTCACTGTTTAATAAAAGCAGCTCTTCAAAATTACCAAAGCCTTTCAGTAGAGTATAAATCCTTCTTTCAAAGCATCAACAAAATTGGAATTCTACAGTACTGTAGGTGGGAAACACCTGGCCAGGTAGGAACAGCTTCAATCCATTCTCTTCACTCTGATACAGTTGCTTGTAATTTGATTGTGGCTGCAACCAGAAGCAGAGGCTCGGGAGCCCAGCAGGTGCCACCACATTCTGCTGGCCCTCTTACCAGCGATCTGTCACCGCCAGGCACCCAGGCTCATAATTACATGGGGACTGTGCCAGAAAAACTTTGACGTACTAGCTGTGGCATGTACACTCTTCTGCTTGGATTTCCTTATTGTTTCTGTCGGGCGTAATGAAAGGGACGGGTGGGCCACCGCAGCTCTTGAACCTGCGTATATCGTCCTAAAGGTAGGAGGAGATGAGAATGAGACGCAGATGTGATGTGTATTTTGCGATAATTGTAATTACTGGAACACTGTGGTACCTTTTTCAACAAATGATGAATATTATCTAGCGAAGAGGTGGCTGTGTAGCTCCACAGTGTGTGAGTGGGTTGTAAGCAATTTGTCATCATTATGGGAATGCTGTGCAGCTGAAACTCTATATGCTCAGTACTGAGGAACACTACTATTAAAAGCAAAGCATTACAATACTTCATTACTCAAGTAATAAATTATTTTTATTTTTATTTTTACTTGAAGTAATGCTTTACATTGCTGTGGACAAGTTCGTTAAGACTTTGCATTTAATCTCAGGCTATACCAAGATACATCTTTTTTATTTTCTTTTTTTCTTTTTTAATTAATACTAATTATATTAATATTAATAATATTATAATATTATTATATTATAATAATAATAATATTAATTCAAAAGGGATACATAAAATTGATCAAAAGTGAGAGTAAAGACCTTTACATTGTTACAAAATATTTTATTTCAAATAAATACTGTTATTTTGAACAAACTTTTGAATGTAAATAAATGCAGCATAAATATTGAATAACAATTGTGGGAAACAATCTATTATGTAAACTAATGTTTTATATTTGGGAGAAAAACACCTGTATCTGAAAATAAGTATTATTTTATTTTACTTAATTTTTTTTTCCAGAACTGTTTTTCTGTACATCACTTATAAGCATGATGCATAATCAATAGAACTACAAGTACGATACCCATCATGTTCATCATATACTCCTACAATACTTGCACACCCCTATGAGGAAATAAATTGTTTTAATTGTAAAATTAAATATTAATGTTCTTTACTTGTAACTGTTATATTATGGTGTAAATTTAACATAACCTTCTACCTGTTAGTCTGACTAACCCCAACACTGTACGCACAGTCATGGCACTGACACTGAGGGAAAAGGACAAGCATCATCGCTCCGTTTTGTTCATGAAGAAAAAGCTGGCTCATAACGGCATGATGGGAAATGATGAAGAGTCCTGTCTGTCAGCATAAAGAGAGCGAGGGAGAGAGAAAAGGCAGTGTGGGGGGGAGCCAGAGTGCTCAGCGAGAGGCAGGTGGAGACTTTCCAGGCCTTATTACCAGCATAATTACACACACCTGAGCCAGCCCTGCATGAGAGGACAGTAATTAAAGAGTTGGGAAAAGCATGAGAGAAACACACGCACACACACACACACACACACACACACAATGGCGCTCACATCCGGAGATCTGCCAGTGGTTAAAGAGGGAGAGGAGCATAAACAGAGAAGATTAAACGATGCATGAAAACACACAAATGAACACACATACATCAGGCGATTTGTCAAACGTTGGAGAAACGGGGTGGAAGATGTCGCTCTGTGGTGGTCACAAATTAAAAGGCACGTTTAATTAGGTGATGGCGATGTTGATATATAATGTAGGGGGCCGAACACAAACTTTGAGCCAAGATCCTGAAGTGATGTGGTAAAGACTCCTGGCAGTAGAGACAATTAGCTAAGGCTAATGCTAACCTCTGAGTAACCTTGGTCAAATATGCCCTCAGCGCATTAATATCTCTCCTGACTGATCCACAGATACGGTGATGAGACCAGAAATTAAAAGTCATTAATACTGAAAATATTAGCACAAACTAAGCAAAATATGTTTGTTAGATTTCACCCAAGGCAAATGTGCTTTAAAATCTGGCATCTTTGTTCATGACTTCACATTTTTTCATTATATATATATGAAAGTATTTTTAAATATGTATTCAGTATTTTAAATTAATTAACAAATATTTGAGTATAGTATTTTTGATTTTTATTAAATAATTTCTTTAATGATGATTATTTAATTTAAGCAAATGCAGTTAGGTAAACAAAAGTTGAGAGAAAATAAAGAGAGATCCATTTTATATTTGATAATGAATAATAAATCAAACAATCTTGAATAATATATAATAAAATGTGATGAGCATTTGCCTCCTTTACAGCATCCTACAGCAGGTTCTAACAATTGTGGGAAACAACCCACCCATTATGTAACCTAATGTGCCAATTATGGCTAAAAAAATAATAAAAAAAAATTAAAATTGCAAACTCTCAGTCCTTCTGGGGCAAATGCTTTCACCGGGATGATAAAACAAAACAAGGACAGGAAGAAACTGCTTAAGAGAGTCGGGCAGTGGTCAGTCAGTCAGTCTGACATTATTTTAACCTTTCATGTCTCAAAGAGAGTGATTGCGAGGTTGGGAGTTGTTGGAATCATGGTTAAAACTGAATTATTATTTCAGAGATGGGCTTCAGAAAGTTTTGCTTTTGAAAAGAACAGCTAGATACAGATCAAAGAACTGGGGCCTAACAACCCTGCTCAGGTGGACCTTTTGGGAAAGAGCTGGGAGATTTTTTTTTTTCATAACTAGCAGTTGTTAAGTGTTGTAAACAAAATGTTATATAAAATGGAGCTAAATTAAGAAAATGTTAAAAGGACACAATTTTCATTAAAATGCTACTTTATTAACCAAATATTATTTAGAGCCGACTGCAAAACCTTGGTGACCCATTTAGCATCCAGGACCCATGTAGGATCAGTTATGTAATAGTCATTTTAACATGTTGCAAAGTGTGTTGTCTTATTAAAAACCACATTGCATGATTTTTTTTTTATTTTTTTTTGTATGAAACATTCAAATCCAGTGTTCCTAAACTGTGCCCATAAGATGTAAAACTGATAATGAATTAAGCACCATACTGCGTAAATCAAGCCTGGGGTTTAAGGCTAGTCAAGATATTCTTCACAGATGTATAATAGAAAATAAATAGCAGCTAAAACTAAACACAGAGGATGTGAAGGAATTATAGTGAGATAACTTGCAGCATTAAAGTTGCATGTCAGCAAAAAATACAGTGCTCTTGAAGTCTCTCCTCAAAAGAACCCTATTTCAATGGCTAAACAACAAGACATGCTTTTTTCAGCATTCATTCCCTCTGGAGTGTAAAGAAAGCCATGTCTGAAAAGCTTGCATTTATGTACACTAAAATACAGGATATTGTAAAATGTCACAGCATGGGCGTAACTTTCGCCACCACTCTGGGGCTCTTGATCTGATAGATAATACGCCAGTAAGTAAATGTCAACTAGCACACGCTGTCCTCCCAACGGATGAAAAATGGAGTCCATTTCACCTCTGCTGAAATGCTAACAGCTTATTTGACAATACCGCCATAGTCACTTTTTCGGGAAAATAGCCTGCAGCTGGGGAACATGCAATTTCTTGAGGGACACATTGCAACTTTTTGGCTTTCTAATGGACTGGATAGGTGTGTTGTGAGAGCAAAGGGAAAACAAGGCTCAACACAAGCGTGTTTCAGTGTAACATGAGCATAAAGCTAATAGAGCATTGATCCATTAGAGCTGGTTGTCAGACTGTGGCTATAGACTGTAATTAAGGTGATGATAGGGGTTATCCACTGTGCATGGCTAAAACAAAAGGACGGAGGGCAGAAAAAAGTGAAAAAATTCACATATACCAGTATTCGAGCATACGTCTGCTCATTAGATTACATAAATAAATATGTAAAATTAAAATTAAATCAAAGATTTAAAATATTTGTCTTCATTCATTCTAAAGGCGGCAATTATATCAAGAACCAAGGGCATATAAACTTTTGTCCATCTATCCATCTATAAGTAACAAGTGCCTGGCTTTATGAAGGAGTCATTAAATCATTCACTTAACCAATTTGTTCCAAAAACTGTGATTCATTCAGAAACAAAACAAGAAATACAACAAAATAGCAACAGCAACTGACTGTCTTTATGAAATGAATCATTCACTATTTTGTTTTATTAAAAACAAACATTTTCGGCATAAACATTCAAATTCAATGTTCCTAAATTGTGCCCACAAGACGAAAAACTGATAATGACTTAAGCACCATACTGTGTAATTGAATCGTGGGGTTTAAGGCTAGCCAAGATATTCTTCACAGATGTTTAATAGAAATTTATCATTCATTCAGGAGCACCACTATGGTGTGCTACTCAGATATACAGTATGCACAATTGCGCATGTGATTGTATATTTTGTATGCAAGACACAAAGATAGAAATGGATAGAGAAATAGAGTCAGTTTATGTTTGTGTGAGTTTACAACAGTGACAGCTCTCTTTCTCTACAAGATAATAATGCTAACAGTGCCCTCTGATGTGGGGTCAGATGAAAAAGATGCCAAATGATCAGCTTACATGACAGATGTATGCACAGTAGCATTTGCCAGCATGCTGGCTGCCACACAACCCTCTATTTTCCAACAGAGACAGACAGACAGAAATTGAGAGTCTCAAAATTCGCCTCTAATGAAGGAGGCTCTAAAAATGACAAGTGAAAAGGCCACTGAGTCCATCTCTTTTTCAAGACTAGCTAGTGGTGTCCAGCAGAGCCCCCATAACCCTGCATTTTAATCAAACCTCTTCTCATGAACGATAATATGCTGCCCCCACTCAGCACACATCACTGCTTGTTCACGTTCCCTCTTAGATTAAAAATACTCAAAATCTGCTTTTAAAGGTCTACATTTTGTCCCTGAAGCAAGAATGCAAACTATTTTGGTGGTCAGGTTACCATCAGCATTCATATGGCACATATAGGCAATGTGTATTGGTTATTATTATTATTATGTAATCAACAAGAAAATCATTCTGATAGGTCCTGCAACTGCAAGTAACTTTAATGCATTTATGGCAATACAGAATAAGGATATATGCTGATATTGTCCAAATGTTGCTTTGAATAACACTGTCTTGCCAAATGTAATAAATGCAAATGATAAATGTGTAATGTACTGTATACAGAAGGAGTGAATTACTTCCACTTTGTTTGTTAAACACACATACACACAAATTACTGAAAATATATTATTATTTAACATAATATTTGATGGCAATTCAAATTAATTTTTAAAGGGGGAGTTCACCCAAAAATGAAAATGTGCTGAAAATGTACTTACTCTCAGGTGATCCAAGATGTAAATGACTCTACCATGACGTTTTTATCAGCAGTTTGAACTCTCATTCTGACGGCACCCATTCACTACAGATGATCCACTGGGATCCATGAGTTTGTTTCTTCATTGGAACAGAACGTAATTTAGCATTACATCACTTGCTCACCAATGAATCCTCTGCAGTGAATGGGTGCCGTCAGAATGAGAGTTCAAAGAGCTGATAAAAACATCACAGTAGAGTCATTTACATCTTGGATGGCCTGAGGGTGAGTACATTTTTAGCAAATTTTAGTTTCTATGTGTACAGTTCTTTAAATGGTTCAGTCCATATATTAATTTTATAACTGAAATACTCAAAAAGGAGATAACTAAGAATGAACTTTGCTTACTGTGCTGAACAAAATTTGCATCTTTTAGGTTGCAATAGGGGCGAAACTGGTCTAAGACTTCGACCAGTTGTTCCAAAAAGCTACTTGCATGCAAAGCACCATTCAGCGACACCACAGATAGATTCAGCTGGTTGCAGATTAAACGTCAGCAGGCACGCCTGTGTTCTAAACATAGTTTGCCTTCTGGAATAATTGCAGGGAGTGAGGTAGAGTTTGTACCTTTGCAGTACATCTCTCTACCTTTTTTCTTTTCTTGGATATGTGGAGTCATGCTGGGCTTCCTCTGCAGGAGGTAAGGAGCGGAGCAAGGTATACTGGAGATACAATCATGACACAGACAGACATGTGTCTTCTTCTCTGGAGCGCCTCTGGCACTTCTCTCATCTATCTTTGTTTATCCTGTCTGTAGTCATCCAGAGTTAGTGCTTCTGACATCACGGGTAGGAGCTCGCAAACAACTAGAGTATGTGAGAATATCTTGTCCTGACAAGAAGTGTCAAAATCAGCGAGCATGTTTCCTTAAACAGCTTGCGAGAAGCAGAGATGTCAGCCTGAGAAAATTAGAAGTAGTGTATTCGCTGTCAAAGCTGGCTTTTTCATTCTCTCATAACTCAGCGTAGCAGGTAAACCCACCACCCTGTGACTTTGTGAAGGTAATACGTCAAATCAGGTATCCAACATGGTGGGACAAACACAGAAAACCCAGAGAGAGCATCTGACAAAGCTTGCACGTAAATATCTAAAGGCCAGAGCCATGTACAACCACCTACTGTAGAGAAAGGGGTGGAAATTTTAATACATTTTTCAATACTGTTATGGATTGACAGATGCAAATTGTCTTTACCTGTAGTACAGAGACATTCACAAGCTGTATGCGCAATAAAGAGCTGCTTCATCGCTGATAGACATTTGAAAGTTTTGTTTTCTACAATAAACTATAGATAAATATTCACCAGTGATCTTTTTGTTTTCTGACATACGGAGTATACTGTTGCAGTGTGAGAAATCACTGCATCAGATAAAATGCGTGCATCTGAATGAATTAAACTGAACAACTGTGAACACTTTCAGACCTTTTTCCAAACCGATTAGATCAAAAGAGTAATTAATTTGCAATCAGTCATCTCTAATTCTGATTCTAAACAGCTCACAGAAAACACAAACGACACAATTGCTGAAAAGACTATAAAGACTCAGGGATCAAAAGAAGTGTTAGTCCACCAAGCAGGGAGACACAAAACAATACTTTCCCCCAAATGGATTCCTCTGCAGATAGGCACAACCGGAGAACCGGGCACCCTGGAAACCAGAGGGGCCAGTTTTAGTTCACATTCCTGTCATCTGACATTCAAATATATAATATACCTCTCTTGGCTTTCTGAGATAGGCAATAATTCACTATAGTTTTAGCACCTGGTAGTATTTCAAATTTTTTTTTTTTTTTTTTTTTTTTAACAAGCTTTTTGCCCCCTGTACTAAGAAAACAAAATATCCAGATGTCAGGTCCAGGTGTCTATTCATTCAGCCAGATGAAAAATAAAATAAAATAGAAATATTAGACGAAAAACTTAAAGCACTAAAAAAAATACTAAAACTAAAGTGAAATAAAAATTGAAAGCTAAATAGTAATAATAATAATAATAATAAAAAGTAAAAAGTTACTGAAATGAAAACTGAAAATATAAAAATAAAAGCTAAATCTAAATTGTAATAAACACTACAATGGTATATAAATAATACTAAAATACCTGTCTGCCTGTCTATCTAAATTAGTATATTCTGAAAGATACAGTATATGGATGAAATGATCAAATTGTCGTGTACATTTGAGCTCATAAAATGAACAAAGAACATCACAAATCACGTTTCAAAGCTAAACCTTTACCAAGAGACAAAGCCATTACTGTAATTGCATAAATAATTTTACAACTTACGTCTAATCATATCTTGTTTTTACACAGCTAACATTTAAGTTCTGACATCTCAGAGACGAGCACTACCACAAACTCAATATCTGGATTATTTATTCATTAATATTAAAAGGCAATGTGAAGAAAAAAAAAAAAAAAAACATCTGAGCAAGCATAAATCTGCCTTGATAATGCATCTCAATGCCAACATAGCGTGGAACATCAGCAAGGCCATACAACTCAAGCACATCTGCACACAATATAAATATATTTATGAACAGTACAAGGCAAAGGTTTGGGTCGTCAATATTAATTAGGTAATTGACTGGGCCATCTAGAAAGATTACCTATCAACAACAGCCAGCTCTAATTAATATTCATGGACTCAATCTCAGCAATATAGGGAAATCACAACGCACCCTTCTTCAGCCCCCCTCGCACTTTAAAACTCGTTCCAGCTCTACTGTGTGGAAACATCCTTGAGGGCAAAATCCCACTCTCCACACATGAATTGACCACACTGCAGGCGCAGCAATAAATGTCAAGTGGGTGTTTGTGAGGGAGAGTGGGAGGAGGCTCCGTTGTCCTCTCAACTTCACACAATCATTTATGACAAAGCTGTGTGCTTCCTCTTGGAGGACTGTTATTTCCCCTCTCTAATCTGAATAGATGAGAAGCCTCTACACATTCTGATAGGAAAGAAGTAAAATAAATTCAGCAATTATTTAAGATAAATTTGTCTTATTTAACTTTGATTGGTGGGTGGATTTGTTGATTTATTTTTTCTTATTGTTATGTAAGTGGTATTAGAGCTTGATATGCTTTAAAAAGATGTCTCTGAGGATTATTCAATCTACAGGAGTCATTCAAGTTTCTTAGAGGCAGAAATGAAAGTAAACTTATATATATATATATATATAAACTTATATATACATATTTGTTGTTGTTGTTGTTGGCTGTGGAAAAAAAATACACTTTTATAAAAGGGACAGTTTATCAAAAAATTTAAATTCAGATGAAATTTTGTGTGCGTGCATTCCATAAAAGACAAATAGCGGTACAGTTTTGGAATGACATAAGGGTGAGAAAATGCTGACAGAATTTTCACTTTTTTTAGGTGAACTATACCTTTCAGAATCTGGGAATTAAATATGGCTGTTTTCTTCCTTCACTTTGACAGATGCGGCCTCAAAACCACCTATAATTTTTGAGGTTTTGGAAACATTTGGAGTCATTAGAAGTTTCCACAAGCCGTTGTGAAGCATCTGAAATACAGTATGTGATTTGATCCATAAAGTGGTCCTAAGATTCACCGGCGGAATTAGTTTAAATCTTGCCAGAAATCTGGTGAATGTGATCAAAGGCTCCTGTGGAGTTATAGCCGGTGATCTGTTCAAGGCCAGACGGAAGATCAGAGAAGAGATTTCGGCGGCTGGGTGTTCCAGGGGACAGGTCATTCCGCTATCCACTATCAGCATTAAGGTCTTGTAGTAAATCTCTTTCAACTCAAACAAACTTGTTAAACACTGACCTTGAAATAAATGTGTGTATAACTTAGCAAATATTATCTGATGAATAGAACAATAAGCTTCTCTCACCCAACATTACCCTAATCATCCCCGCCTCCCACTGAAATGTCCCCTCATGTTCAACCAACATTATCACACTTCACCCAAACGGCCTGTATTAGCAAACTCATTAAAACAGGACTCATTTTTCATGTGTCCTTGGCTAAATCTATTACTCCATTTTTACTGTGGCTCGCTTTACAAGGGCGAACAACTTGGGGCTCAAACAATACCGGCTTTGAAATAATCGCCACTGAACACTTACAAGTAAAATATAATTGAGAACCAGACCCCTAAAATTTAAGTGCTTCATTAAAGTTGTGTTTGCTTTCAGTGGTGCTGGTAAAAAACTCTCTGCACTCCCTCCAAGTGAGGAATGGGTCAAAGTCTAACCTTATGAGTCCTGTGAGACACACTCCGCTGTAAAAATGAAACTAAGGTGTCCTCTAGGGAAGTGTTTGTTACAAAAACCCTAAAATGGGTAGTCTGGTAAAAATCCTGACTGAGCTTGGTTTTAAATTATTGTGCAATAATGACCATTTCTGAAAAATAATCAAGGTTTCTTACACTTTTGAAAGAGAAGAAATCCAATCGGTGCATGCTATTGTGGTGAGTGTACATTTTTGTTGAGGTTAAAGTTCAAAGCAGGACAAACCACGAAGATCATTTGTACCCAAGCACTGTAAATTAGCTCATAATACAGGAGCAAAACAAGTTCCTTTAATAAAGCCTTTGAAGTTTTTGAAATCAAGACCACATCCATACCCATCTTTTCTTTCCTAAAGACATGACTTTCATATAAAAAGATCAAATGATGTCATATACAGCAATATCTCCTTTCCATTGTTTTGTACTGCTAACAACTGCCATATGGATGAGATAGACATTATTGCCTCATGCCAGACTTATGCAACTGATCATCTTGCACTATCCATACAGTTTAAAAACAAAACCTGGAAATGATTTGTGTTATATTAAAAGGAGATAATATGACACACTACCAGTCAAAAGTTTGAAGACACCTACTCATTCTTCATTATCACTCACTTTGTGTGTTGTCCATATTTTTAGAATAATACCATTAATAGTATATATTACTAAAAGCAATTAAAACCACAAAACAACAAATGAAAGGTGGAAATTCTAACATGAGTTTAAACAAATCAAAACTTTCTACATTTTGGCAAAACAATCACAACATTACTGCCTTCAGCTGTGCTGCTTTTGGATGAATTTAACTTTTCATAATGAATGAACATTACACAGGTACTGAACTGAATTGAACCAACAAAGAAAAGACTGGAGCTGAATAATGGAACTATTGTTTTGGTACATCTGTTTTACAGCAGAATTTGGATTTGCCTCATTTTTGAACTTTGCATCATTGATTTTGTTACTTTTACGTTTAATACCGTGAAGCTACTTTGAAACAATCTTTATTAAAATGCATTAAAAATTAAGGTGACTTGACTTCTTTAAAGTAGTCACCCTTTAATTACACAGAAAAAAAAGACAGGAGTGACATTTTTATTTCTAAATGAATATGTGTATATTTTTCTTTTTCTGGCACTGTTTCTGTTGTGTGCATTGGTATGCCAAAATAGAATATTTTTAAGCTTGGGAACCGCAATACTTCTGAAACTCTAGGGGGCGCTCTTTCTATCCCCGTATTGGAATTCGTGGATTGTGTATCTTTATTAACATGAGCTGTTCACACTGTTTCATGCTCTGATTTGTAAACGAGCTGGCTGCTGCTGCCCTCCAGGCTGGGGGCAAGCAAAACCCTGTCCACTTAAAACATAAAAAGGATCTCATGTAGCGGCTCTTAAACCATTCACACCCGAGACAGACCTTTATCTCTCTCCTCTCCTTTCCCTCTTTTATCTTCCCTCACCTTTCTTTCCACGCTGCGAGGCCTCCTGCTGGGCCTCTTTTTTTCCATCTGCCCCTTGCAAATCAATATGAACAAACACAACCATCTAATAACCACCTAAAGAAACAATGAATTCAGAAAGCGGATCAAATTAGAATTCTAAGTGGTGGGCAGCACTGCTTTCATGGCTCGGCTGAACAAACTAGCATGCCAGCAGTCAAACAGCGGGCTTCAGAACATGGAATGCTCTGTTTGATTGGTTGGTTCGGGGTCTGTCTGGGTCGGAGAGCTTCACAGTGATGTTTTGTTCCACTTCTGCTTGTTCAGATGTGCCTAAGAAAACAGGTTGAAATCGCAGGCTGTTAAAATAACCAAGCATTGGATTGAATGTGAACCTGACATACCAGAAGAAACGTGGTTATGTGTATGTCAGGGTTGTGCTCCATTCAGAACTGAATTGAGAATGTCTTTTAAAATATAATTCAATCCCCCCAAATAGAATGAACTGGAACTCAGATTTGATGGAAAGATGGATAGATAGAACAACAAACAAACAAACAGACAGAGTATATGTTAGGACACTGCTATACATTATGACACTACACATACTGTTACATCCCAGAGGCTCATTGCAGCATAGCGCTAGTTAACCTAAAAGCCTCCGCTGCATAGAGATCCCATCAACACAGGTGGTACCTGTTAAGTGCTCAAGATACTCAAGTGCTGCTGTTGGCCATTTCAGAAAATATGCTTTAAATGATCCTTTTATGAACAGTAAAGTAAGAGGACTCACTCTAAATACTGCAATCAGTCCATAGCTTTTCAAACACTTCTACCCAAAGACAATTATACATTCATAATGTTTCATCTGCATTTGAGAGTGGAGCACATAATCCATTTTTGGAAACGAGACCCATAAAGTAAATGGAACCAGTGTAGATACATAATGCAGTTAATGGAAGATTGAATCTAATTATTGATTAATATCCCTTTGAGCTCTTTAATGACAGCTCATTTCAATAAGGGACCTTTTAACCTTCAATAATATGCATCTGACTGCTTAACTCATTCCTAGCCATAAGATCTCTCAGACAAGACACATTAAACTCGTTTACTGTCTGAGCCGATTAATGTCATAAACAGCACAGTATCATGTGACTCAAATACAGGTGCAGCTCCTTAAAAAAACAGCATCGGAGACCTCAAAGGTCTCGAGACACTGTCTGCTGATCTCGATGTTTAATTTCGAGTACTACCTCAGATGCCTCGACATGTCAAGCCATTTCCTGTCAGATGGTGACAGAAACAGGCTGTAGTTTTCACAGTGCTTTCAGTGGGTTTGATGGACAGTGAATGCACGTGGGGGATGAGTAATCCTGGGAGCATCTGAAATGACGTTATGCTGTAGTTGTTTGTGTGCGATTTATGAAGCATCCAGTCTAAGAGCATTTCACTAACACATCCTCCATCCCACCCTCAGCTCGCTGTGACTCCCCCATGAACTCCCTAATCAATAGCGAATCTGTCTCAGTCCGGGTCTCGCAGAGAAAATCGATTTCCCCAGGTGTCTCCGGCAGTGCTTTTCATTGGCTGGCCGGTGGAACCATCCTTGTAACCAACTGCTAAGAAAAACACATTTTTTCAAGCTATGAATGCCAGTTTTGCCAGACACCATAAGTGTGATTCCACACATTGAGATCCTTAATGAATAACACATACTCTGGGAAGGTGACACTTCATGACAGCAAGACTGAGACAAGCTAAAAGGCAGTAATGCTCATACATATTTATAGAGTTAAAATAGCAATGTGCCAAAATATAAAAAAGGTCCCATGGAAAGTAGATGAAGAGACATGTAAATATATTTCTTTAAAGCATAAATGTTAAAATCTAAATGTTAAATGGACTGTACACCAAAAAAATCTAACAAAAAGACAACATTCCAAACTTATGCAAATGATGTATGCAATCTTTATTTAAAAATAAATAAATAAATAAATAAATAATAATAATAATAATAAAACACGTCATTGTTTAAAAAGCTTTGAAACCCAGAAACCCACAGGACTTACATAACTTGAATTCCTCAATCTAGTCGATTTAGACACATTACAGCTGAAAAATCAAGCCGAAAAATAAATTAAAGTGCTTTCTAAAAAATACAAGCTTTCTTTTCTGCTTTTAAACCCTCTGGCTCTCTTGCTTGTTAGGCTATCATTGTAAGTGCATAAATGTCAACACATTTTCTGTCCTTTTTTTTTTTTTTTTATAAACTGAGGGATGAGTCGTAATAAAAATATTTTCTGGTAATCAACCACAAGCCACAGATGCTGTGGATAGAATTTAACCCACATTTAACCCGGAATAGTTGGTTATGATACAGCAAAACACACTACTGGTCAAAAGTCTGGGGTCCGTAAGATTTTTTGTTGCCATTGTTGAAAACTGTATTTATTTATTTATTTTTCAGCAAGGGCAAAATTACAGTAAAGAGATTTATAATGATTGGATTGATTTCTATTTCAAATGTTCTTTGAACTTTCTATTCATAAACAAAATCATGAAAAAATATGCATCACGGACCTGGTTTCACAGAAAGGGCTTAGACTAAGCCAGGATTAGGACATTTAAGTAATTTAAAGAAGAAACATTACCGAGGCACTAACATATTTAAGATCAATCAGTGCAAGTTTCTTTCAGTTGAAACAGCTCAGATATACATTTTAGTCTGGGACTACATGTGAAACTGTGGGATGGTGTATTAAACTGTTTTCAAATGTAAAAAATTATAAGAAATATTTCTTGAACATTTCTGAAAATTATACTTTATCATCACAGCAATAAATTAAAATTTAAAACATATTAAAATAGATTTTTATTTTACATTTTAATAATTTTACAACTTTACTGTTTTACATTTTATTAGTTTAATTATTTTCATTTTTTTTTATCAAAAAATTTATTACTTTATTGTTTTATAATATTTTTTATTATTTTTATTTTTATTTATTTCTAAATGGTAGTGTAATGTTTACTTTATGTACTTTCTACATCACTAAATAAAATTGTAAGGAGTAAAAACCATTTTTAAAAAATCCAAGTTCCATTTACTAAATTCTATTTCCTTGGAAAAGTAATTAAGTATTCAATTTCAGTAGTAAAAATCTCACAAAATACTACTTAAGTATAATAATGAATTACATTTATTTGTGTACATTACACTTCTGATAACGTGTAAGAGGATTCATAGGCAGAGAGTTTTTCTGATTGGTTATGGCGGCAGTCAGTAAGTCAAGGACATTTTTTATGTGTGGAAAAAAAAGCTAATGATTAAAAACAAATAAAAAAGAGCCTCCTTCTCATCTCTCCTGAATACTTTTTCTAAACCTCTAATAAACAGGGACATCAGCTATATCCCTAAGTATTATATATGCACCCAAGACACTAATTAATGTTCTTGATAAATACATAGTGTTAAGCCACATCTGGGGACTAATTAGGCCAGTGGTAGAAGGAGCCAGTGGGTGCTGGGGCCCTCATCATGGGGGACGGGGAGAGAGAGAGACGGAAGAGCACATATTCCGTCATGATCTTCTCTCCGGCTCCATTGAGAGTAAACCGCACTAACTTAATACCCCCAGATCTATAAGTAGAACCCCTGTTGATGCATCAGTGGTAAAATAATTAAATGTAATTCATCTTTACCTGGCATACAGCCACTTTAAACAGAGAGTGTGGCAGAGAGCCAGTAGGGGAGGGGGAGGTCGGGGAGAAACAGTGGGCTGGTGTGTGTGCAGGGACGAGTCAACTCCACACCCTTTAACTAAATCCAGGTGGAGACCCTCAAACCATCCTCAGTGCCAACTGCCGACAAAGTGGGTCACTGTGTCCAAAGGGGATGAAGAAAGGGAAAAAAAGGTATCAGATTTCAGCCAGGGCTTTCAAGCATGGCCTGTATAGGACAAGCACATCCATAATGAACGTCAATTCACATGTACGCACACATAGCGAGACAAATAGAACAGTAACTCGCCACAGCGGGGAATAATGGAATATTATAAAAGAACACAGTTGTGAACACTGCTAAAATTGATTCAGCTGCACTGACCTTATGATGTAGCATGAAGTCATGTAGTCATGAAGTTTGAGAGTGTCACTTAATTTCCTACCCAGCAAGTACAACTTTTTGTTTTCAAAATGTTGCGGGGGTCAGATGGAGAAATTTTTTTTCTGCTGAGCTGGTACAACTTTTTGTTTTAATTTTTTTGTGGTTTTTGGGTGGATAGATAAAAATAATTATAGGCTATAAAATTGAAATAAAGAAATGCATTAATCGCAACCTCCATGCCTTAAGTGCTCAAAAATTGAAATAAAGAAATGCATTAATCGCAACCTCCATGCCCATGCAGATTTTGTTTTATGACTTTAAGTGCTCAAAAATTGAAATAAAGAAATGCATTAATCGCAACCTCCATGCCCATGCAGATTTTGTTTTATCCTTGTGTAAAATTACAGTCTAAAGAGAGAGTAAAAAAACTTTAATATTTACAGTATAAAAGTGAGTTCTATCGTTTTAAAATAATAATTAAATAATAAAAATAATTACATTCATTAATAATTTTACCCCAATAATTTATTTTTTTTTTAATTAGCATGTATATTTAACAAGGAGACAACAGTCGTGACATGTGAAGATAAACAGTATGTAACGAGTCTTCAATCTAAAATGTGGCTATATTATGCAAAAAGTGTGCAAATGTAATTTTATTGTGTGCATCTATGATACTGTATACAAAATGCTAGTTGTGAAATTAATCTTAGCAAGGCAAGTAATTCCAACACAGACTGCTTATTAGAAAACAAAATACATAATTTGATATGTTGTGGGAATGACACTGTGTTGGAGATGTTGATGACTTTCAAAAAAACTGACATAAATTACAGAATTCTCCTGAGAAGTATGTTCTGTATTGGAGATTATTAGTAAAAAAAAAAAAAATTAAAAAAAAAATAATAATATTTGTGATTTGTGAGGTATATTTTCTAAGAGTCCACAGGGTGAAAATTGCCCATAGTTGAAGAAAGGCCCTCAAAACATTTCGATGAGGCTTGCCACTGATGGCATCAGCTGCTTTGAGAAGCAAAGCATTTCTACACTGACTCTGAAAAAAAGAGCAAACCTGCATTTCGACTCTGACACATCAGCAAAGTGCCAAGAAGGCATAAAACATTGCATCCAGTGAAGTGAACCGCATAAACGCATGCACAGTCAAACAAATATAATCATAAATTTGAGTCATAAAGTGGGAAACATTCCTGCTTATTTATGATCTATTTCTCACACAGCTACATTTTAACATCTTGGTGGGATGCAGAAGACAGCTGCTTTCCTACCCCTGTGTTCTACAGAGGAAAACATTTATATAGCTGGCGGTACAAGGTTATTAGTCTACAGCAAGTGTGTATACAAGCAGACATAGCCAAGGAGGCTAAAACTAGATGGCTGCAATCATGTAATATGAACCCTAAGGATACTTTACATTGAAGTTTGTGCCCTCAATTATGTAATCTGACACCTGATTCACATCATATGTCTGCCCCGTACGAGGGCAACAACCTGAAAACCAGCATTCAGTGCTCTGACAATCCACTGACAGCGGTTTTATTTCCTAGCAGTGTGGCAGTTAGGGGTCACCCATTTAGAAAGGAACATTGAACATTCTGGTTTTCAGGTTTGGAGAGCAGGTAATCAGATATACTGTCAAGGGCACAGGGCACAGGCATGTAAGCCATCATAGCAGACTGTGATGGAGAACAACTGACTCATAAAGACATGACCCAGAGAATCTGACTGGTCTGAGAATCTTAAGCAGTGTCCCTCAACACAAACCAAACACTTCAACAGCACTGGACACTAAGCTAAGTTTATAAAACAGTCTTTGCAGTTTTGCGGTTGTTAGTGAGATTCAAAACCGGAATTATACCCCTTTCAATTCATGAGATGGAGCTGGCCACAATTCCTGTGGGGAAGTTGAATTGGAATAACAGGAAGGGGAATTTACTGAATTGCAATGGACCATTTTCACATTCCCAGGGTTCTCGGAAGAAAAAAGTCATCATAGTTGGGTAAACTTCCAGAATCTTCTTCAAATAATAATTATATTTGTAACAATTTTAATTTTTAATTATAATACCAAAAGAAAAATTCCACAATAACGTTTCTATGACTTTCCAAAAGAGAGAAAATATAGATATAAATATACATTAAATATTTTCTAAATATACATTAAATTAAAAAAAAAACGAAATAATTAAAAACTATTAGATTTAGAATGTTTATAACTATGGAAACACATCATCAAAAAGAAATTCATTCATTCATTAAAAGAAATTCAACACAGGTAATGCATTCTGTGCTAATTTATAAAAAATGGCAAACCTTATAAACTAATAACAAATTAAATATACCAAATTTCTTTTTTTTTTTTTTTTTTTTTTTTTTTTAAATACATTTTTTTTTTTTTTTTTTTTTTTTTAAGTAAAAGTACTTGTCAAAGACTTTACTTTTCTAGTTAGATCATGTGTTTTTGATTCATTTTAATTCTACTTCCTTACATTCAAACAAATTGCAAATCTCTTAATTGCTGCTTTCATTTAAAACATTTTAAATACAGGAATTAAACGAGAATTTAAAAGGCATTCTCAATTAAATCCTGAAAAATGCACAGCTCTAGTAGGAGGAGGAACGTGAGAGGTTTCCTGTTTGAATTGCACCTTCAAAATCTCCTCAACCCTTTATTATGGGACGACTTCTCCAAAAGTGATCTGTTCCCGAGGCAAAAGAAGGGCCAAACCAAGTACATCAGTTTGGACACAGACACAGAACATTAGGTTTAATTATGTTGTGTTCCTTCCTCGAGAGAAAACAACTGTAACTCAATCCAGGCCAGTGTTTGTCGGGGTGTTCCAACAACAACGTGATTCTTCCCTCCATCCAAACCGCATGTGTGCAGGTGAAGGGAACTTCCTCGCAGTGATCTTCATTAGGTTATCTCTGTAGCCTCTGTGCTGTTTTCTTTGGGTTTACTGTATCTCTTCCTCTCATCTCCAATGTTGCAACACTGATCCTTTGTTAATTCCTCCAAGATTGGCTAACATTGCTATCCCAATGAGACGAGAACAAAAAAAGAAAACAAACTCTCAAAAGACTGAAGCGGGTTAAGTAAACAATGGATAATCGACGGGCATAACACGTTAACTGAGGGCATGCAAATTTTTTGGCAACACGCGCAGGGCAGATTCTTCACCAGGCTATTTTTACTCCAGACTGCTTCTACATAGACATGTGTATGTGTAGACACTTCAAAATCATTGTAAACACAGCAATTCAGTCCAGTATTGCTGCTGACCTGTCGATGCCTGCTGTCTGCCCTCGGGATGCCATACCAGCCCGCATGGTGCCCATCCGCTGGCATCTGCATCAGATGACACAGACAGAAGGCAGGATGTGCCACTGTAAGAGACTTCACTTCCAGATCAGGGGAGTCGGGCAGGTCAGCAGACAGCTTTACCCACTGTGGCCCATGTCACACAGGCAGGAAATGACATAGTAACCTTCTTTATCATCCAGATGCCCAGAGGGGAAAAAAGACTAGACTGGACTATCGCAGATTAGAGTCTAGCTGAGGCACTCTGTATTTTTTGATAAAAATTAAGGAAATGACGGCACAATAATGACAGGATGGAAACACTCCTGAATTGATGCTGTGATAATTTGATTATTGTTAAAAGAACATTTTTCCCAAAAACTAAAATACAAGGACCATTTACTCACACATTCTCAAAATGGATGTGTTAACTAATAAAATGTTTTTTTTTTTTTTTTTTTTTGTTTCGTATGTGTTATGGCTATTGTAGCTCATTGTAATTCTTTTTTGTATTGATTATGTGTTTAAAAAAAATGCAACAGTGTGTTAGATTTTTCTTTGCTTACTAGCTAATGTTATTTGGTATATGTATTCATAAAAAACTTATATTTTTACATGCACTTTTGCAGCTTTGAATGGAAAATATTTGTTCTTGTTGATGACATGTAGATATTGAGTGCACTCAAAGTAAAAATGTAAAAAAAAATGTAAAAAAAAAAAAAATTTCATTTTAAAAATAATGTAAATTACATTATTGAATGTTAAATGTTTTTTAATGTAAATGTAGCACTGAAGTTTTAATAAATAAAATGTTTTTATAATTTTTTTGTCAAATTATATAGAAAAATAGCACATTTCTGACACAAATACTGTGATTATAACACATTAGTGTGTAAACGACGTAAACACTTTCTGTGTTAAGAGGGTTAACACACGCTGAGTTAAAAGTAACCCAAAATGTGTTGTCCTTATCTAGACACATAAATGTGTTAAGAAATAACACATCTTTTTTTTAAGAGAGTGCCTATAGTTTCTAACCTTGTATGACTTTCTTCTGTGAAACTGAAAATGTGATTTTTCCAGGACACTTGTTTCAATATAATAAATGTGAATGAGAACTGGGACTGTCAAGTTTCAAAATGGAAAAAAAAAAAAATAAATAAAAATAAATAAAACGATTAAAAGAAAACACCATAAAAGTACTGTAAAAGTGATTTAAGCAACCTGTGCGCTACATTTAATATCTTCTGAAGCCTTCTACTGAAACTTAAGGCAATCTTGAAAGAAGTAGATGTGAATTGTTCTGTTTAGTCAGACCTTTTTTATTATTATTATTAATCAGCTGATCCAAGTAACAAAACTGATCTGTTCAGGAATTCAGATCTCAAGTTTAACTCACTGAGTGGCTGCAATTACCAGCTCTTTGTAGAGAGAGTAAGATTATCAGAGAATAAGGACTACATTTAGGATTTACTTCTATTATTTTTATGATACTTTCATGTCCTTTATGAAGCTTGAAAGCCCCTGTCTTCATTCACTTTAATTATATAGGAAAAAGTGCCCAGGATGTACTTTGAAAATGCACCTTTTGTGTTCCATCGAAGAAATATAGAATGACACAAAAGTTAGTTATCTTTCATTGATAACTCCTTTTATTTTTGGTGAACTGCAGTATCACTCTGTGGAAAAAAATCACTTCATTGAGTGTGCGAGACAGGTTGTTATTTTTAATAAGGAATAGTGTCTCAATTCAACATTTTAACTCAAATAATGGATCTGCAGCAAAATCAAGACGAGCTTCTTAAAAAATGACAACTATGCCAGCTGTTCCTTCCTAGAAGCAAGAAAATGCTGGCCAAAAAGGAAGCTTCTTACACTTGAAGCATCAAATTCTGCTAATCTCTAATTTGAGAGAATCTACTAAATCTGCCAGGTATCTAAAAAGCATTTCCAAAGTGTTGAGCTGATGAATTTCAGACAGCATCATTAAAACAAGGTTAAAAACTGTTAGAAAAATCGGTGGCCTGCCCAGCTGTTAGAAGACTTTAACACACATCCTACAGGTTTATGTTCTGTGTGTGTGTGTGTGTGACTGTTAGAAAAATCGGTGGTGTGTGTGTGTGTGTGTGTGTGTGTGTGTGTGTGTGTGTGTGTGTGTGTGAGAGTGAAATTTCAGATGCAAAGTCAAAATGCTGATGGAAACCTCTCCACCCCAAGCAATGGGATGGCCTCCAGAATGAGGATTCAGGGAGGGACAGAGCACTTAGCACACAATTATAATCCATTAAAAGGTAATACAATTGTGACCGCACAGCCATTTGCACTCCTTTTTTGCCCTCAATAAGAATTGGTCTTGCATGCAAAGTATGATGGGATAGAGCAATGACATCACTGTCATCACATGTATTGTCAACCTTGAGTACAAAATAACTTCTAGGCATAGGTCACAATGATTGACTAGTCGTTTAGTGAGGTTAACAAGATTTTGTTCTTATACACACACATATATAGAAATATATCAAAATATATAAAATATAAATGTAAAACATTTAAAAAAAAAAAACTTATTTGAGATATAAACTACACATATTTATTTAAAATAAAGTAAACATCTACAAATATTTACACAAAAGATATTAAAAAACATAATCTCACTAATCAACTAGCCTCCAAACTAGTCTTGAGGAACCATCTATATTAAAAGAGTATACAGAGCTTCCTTATAACCGATTATTATTGCCATTTATAGTATCAATGCCGTAAAACACCGCTTCAACTTAAAAGCATTTCAGTCTATTTTGGTGCATTATTTCTGAATCTGATAAGACTGGTGTTTCTCTTCTTGTTTGTAATGAATGTTTCTTCCTTAAATTTAATTACATTTCACAGCACTTTAATCAGTACCGTCCCTGCGGGAGTCCGGCTCTCTGGTTATCTGTTCATGTTTCTGGCATCATGATCACAGGTGGCAAAGGGCCACTTGAAGGCCCTGAGCACTAAACACAGCTTGGGCCTCAGACCAAGATGTGCAGGAATGGCCCTCTATCAAAAGGATGTAAGCTTAACCTCTGGACATAACAATGGGAGTCCAGATCAGATAGTAATTTACTTCCACAAGTGTTTAGGCTAAAAGAGCTTCAGAAATGATGAGACAGAGACATACATTCAGTGTTTTGATTGAAGAACCTGTTAAAAATATAGACGAAGTGCTCAGACAAACAGGTATTTTCAGATTTTGATAGCGCAGCTATTTACATCATTAATGTAACCAAATGCTTACCAGTTAAAGAGTTGCAACTGAATAAAAGTCCATAAACATGGGATCTCATTTGAAATAAGATATGCAATTTTTTAGCCAAACAGTCCGACTTTAATGATGGTGCACAACAACACAGGCAGATAATTAATTTCTAAAATATGTACAAAAAAGAGGGTTTTGTTGTTTTTAATATAAAACAAATGTTGAACAGGACTGTGTTTAGGTTTATAAATAATTTGCATAATCTGTATTGAACCGCACATTACATATTCTTTGTTTGCTACATATCACAGTGATCTGAATTCATGTACTGTATAGTCATATATGTTACGATTATTTTAAAAGTACATTTCTTGTACTATTTGTGTAATCAAATACACAAATACAAATGAAAATATGGGTCCCTTATATTAACTGATATAATACAATATTCACTTCTGTATCTTTCTAAGCATCTGCTCTGAAAACACAATGTGTCTAAATGTGTCAGGAAACTGACCAAACTTTAAGATTTTAAAAGTGCTGTTGGTTAAATGATTTGTGAAGAGGCTTTTATGCTGATTTGAACAGTTATCAGTAATTTGGTGTACATATAAACACTTATTACTTGTTCTTATTGAAAAGTCTTTAAGATTTTTAATTCATATGCGTAAAATTTTGTGGGTCCTTTTTCTAAAACATTTGCATAAAGCAGCACAAAACATTCCTGACACAACAGGGCATCAGTCAGGTAGCCATATACCTCCTTCAAGACTACATATTAAAGTTGCCATCCACCTTCTTTCCTGCCATGTACCATAAAGTGAAAGAGGTCTTCATAAAATATGGAGATGGGCTGGGGCTTAGGATTTGTAATTTTGTTGTGGTTAAGATGAATCTGAATATCAGTGCTGTTCATGTTTTTCCGTTCATTCCCTTTGGCTCCAGTGCTCATACTGTGGGGAGCAAGTGTTAGATTTCAGCGAAAATAACATGGTTACATTGCTCACCCTTAACCCTTTCCTGAGATGACACATGGAGGAGGGTTTGTTTTGCATTACTATTTAATGCCTTTCTGTTTCAGATCATAACTATATCATATTTATAGTAATATGGAAATGGAAATTATGAAAGCATCATGGACTACTACTTCTAGACAAACACCACACATAAAACCACCCCTACCCCCCTCACAGAAAACTTTCTGTAGTTTTACAATTTCAAAAAACTTTGTTTACTTTATTTTTTATACCAGTTTTACAAATGAGGACGTCCCCAAATGGAGTTTTTTGGCGATTTTGTCAGGTTTTGCTCACTTTTGCATATAAATTTGTCCCCAAAATATGGTTAAGTAGGTACACAATTATACCAGTTTTACAAAGGAGGACGTCCCCAAAGGCTTAGGGGGAAAATTATGGTAAAGTGACAAAAATTAATCAGAAATTAAAAATGGGGTGGGGGGGGGTCAATATGAATTCCTCAGTTTAAAAAAATTTTGAGATGTAAGCTTATACGTAAAATTAAGTAATTATAAAATAGCTAAAAAAAAAATTAAATTTCTATTTAAAAAAAAAAAAAAAAAAAAAAAAAAAAAAATATATATATATAATATATATATATATATATATATATATATATATATATATATATATATATATTATTTATTATAATTAAAACAATAGGAATTCATAATGGGAGCATTTAATGGAGCATCGAATTATTATAAAAATTATGATATACATAAATGTCCAAAATCACATATATAATATAAACATGCTATATATAACATTGGCATTGATTCCAGCGATTTAACATTTCAGTATTGATCCGTCTCTCCATAGTATCTGGGGTATCTGCAATCAGATGTTAATTGACACGATTAGCATAGTTAGCCTACTTTCGTGTTATCGGCTACTGTAATCGACAACTCCACCATCCTTCCATCTTAATCCTGGGCTTCACACCACTTTCACAGTCTTAATGTTTGATAAGTGATGAGAGACAAACAAAGAGTCCCTTACGAAGCCCACTAGTGATTTGCTTTCATGCCTTTGATGTGGTATTAACCTTCTCTGATGCCATTTTTAGTGCATACATGAGCTAGCTGAGGAGTGGGTTGCTGATTGTCTGCTTAACGGGGGCAATGTGCTTGAAAATGACAGGATTATTTGGTAAAGAGGTGCAGATTAATGTGATACTGAAGAGAAATCTCTTTCATAACACCTTTAAAAGTGTACATAACACAAGTAGGCGCTGAGGGCCATTTATCATTCACACAAACATACATGGTCACGTTTGTGGACAAACACTCGGCTCAGTGTGTTCTGCATGTGAAACAAACTTGTCAGTGGTTATCTCTGAAGGTCTCTCACAGCTTTCAACGGGAATTCTTGCTCAACCTTGAACTGTCGGGGGGATTTACGCTTCTCCTAACCTAAACATGTTAAATTCAATAAAACCTTGATACTATTTTAATAACAGGAATGGCTGGAGGCTTAAAGAACTTTGTTTTCCTTCCACTGAGCTGATATCATGTTTCTCAATTTCAGACGCTCTTTTTTTCTCTTTCTTTCTTTAATATCCTCATTCCCTGCAGTAGGACTGGCTGTGCCCTGCTTCTTACATTCCCTAGCCTAACTCTAACCATATGTTCCTGTCTCTCTCCATGCACACACTGCCGCTGTTTACCTTCCCATTCAAATTACAACAATTACACATCAATAAAAGACACATTCTGATGTTCCTGATGGACAGCGAACATGAGATGATCCCGACCCGAGCAAAAACAAACAGTCCGGCCTGACTGACTGCCATGAAAGCATGGAACGAAGGCACATTGCCAAATCAACAGGGGTTAAGCAAAACAACTGAAGAACTAGAACTGAACAGAACAGCAGTGATATAGATGAAGAGACAGATACATGGCCATACTGGACTTGAATGCTTAACTGTGCTTAAAAGAGACTTACATAATGTATAAAGACAAACATTACCTCACTCCTCCCATCCAAAACATCCTTTATTTTTTACCTTTTATGTGAAAGATGATGTCTTGATTTGAGGGTACATGTACACTTGGCTGAAGATTTTTTATTTTTTTTTAATAATTGAAGTTTTATTTAATTTCTTTGTGAATTTAGACAAAGTAGTCACAGTTTCCAAAAAATAAAAAATAAGCAATGAGAAATGTTTCTTGAACACCAAATCAGCATATAAGAATGACTGGTACTTTACAATAACTATATTTAATGCATTAAATAAGGCCGAAGATAAAGTACCAATAGTTTGCTCTTATTCAATTTTTAATGTTTTTATTTTCACTGCCTGCAGTAATTATTTAGCTAACTTTCAATGCTTTACAACTTTTAAAAACTCATTTCTCATCAGCTAAAATATGACAGACAAACGTGAAACCACTGGACTACCACTTAAATAGTATTTATTTTTATTTTTTTTAAACCAACATACATTCACTGGGATTTTCCATAAAAAAAGGCTTTTACTGCATGCGTGTACACTACATGTCTCTTTTTTAAGAAACAATGCCATTTTACCAGTAAAACTGTTTTGCTGGCTCAGTAAAACTCATCTAGCTGATATCACTTCTCTCTTCTGTTTATTTGCACATCTGGCCTTGAGGAGTAACTAAAAGCAGTCTGATATTGTTACTCATCTTGCGGTATCTGGATCTGGTTACTAATAACACTTTTTCACTAAGTGATTAGTCATTAGTTCAGGAATTCATTTTTCAAGTATTCCTCCCGTCTCTGCCTGCCAGTTGATTATGGAGATGCCTGAACACAAAATCGCACACATGCATGGTTGGTCAGCTCCTGGACTGGGCGGCCACTGTGTGCTAGATGATTGCTTGTGCGTTGGTGTGTGTGAACGAGAGTGTGTTTGATGGAAAGCGGCCCACTGAGAGAGACACCCAGACTCAGCAGATGGTGTGAGAGATGAACCAACAGCATGAAGCATGAGCCAGATATGACAAGAGAGAGAGAGAGAGAGAGAGAGAGAGAGAGAGAGAGAAAGGATTCCCTGAGATACAAATCCCCACAGATTTCACAGCAGTTGTTATAGAGGGAACTGTACATTTAACAAAAACTTCTGTATATAAACGTCCTGTCTCCATTCAAGTATAAACATTAACGTGTTCTCATCGTGGGTGGCAGAGCTTCGCCAAAACCAATAACTCACTCACGTGCATTTTCCCTCTCGACAAGGCCATGTCTGTGCTCACAAAGACAACTTTGTGAAGCTGGAGCACCGCGGGCTCAAAAATACCAGTCTTTACAGACGCTGAAATTATGGTGCCATTTATTTAATCCCCTAATTTGTATCAGGTGCAATTAGCTCTGTGACATAAATGTATCACAGATGTGAGGTTGAACAGACTGAGAGAGTGTATTTAAAAAGCTGCCGTCTGTTAAAAGACAGAGAGAGATGCTAATTTGTGGAAACTGGAGGGACAGCACAGGACTTCTCTTTCTGTCTCTCTCTCATACACACACACTCGCCAAATACGAGTCGCTTTCATGAGGGTGTGAAGGTCAGTGTGTGTGTACGTGTCTGATATAGATGAACCGGAAAAACAGAGAGGGGGAGAGGGTAGAGCAAAAATAAAAGAAACAAATGATGTGTTGTGGGGGGGCAGCCAAGCGAGTTTGATACCATATGTGTGCATTTGACCGCACTTTAGAAAAGTTGCTGATTTTGTGCAAAAGGCCATCTGTACCATTTCCCTGACCTTCAGCGGGGCTGAAACGGATGGTGAGCACTTAAGTGTATGTGTGTGTGTGTTCCAGTGCTCTTTAGTTCATCTATTCTGTGGTACTCACACTCTGTTTACATTCTCAACCTTCAGTCCATCCAGCTTTACTGGGATTCTGCTTGAAAAGAAGAGCGACTACAGAGGTTTTCAAAATGGGGTCCCAGGTAAAATTGTGTCAAATTAAATTAATAAATAATTAAAAACAGAATCCTAATACTAATAATAACAAAATATTAAAATAAAAGTAGTAAATTAAAATGGTCAAATTATTGTGTAAAAAATACAATAATATACTGACACTCATTGTGGGTAGAAAAATGTTACAGTTTAAAACCAAAAATACAGAAAACAAATTAGTTATTTTACACACATTTATAATATTTTTTCTAAATATTTGCATAAATGGGCTTTACAGAAAAAAGATATATTACTGTCATAATATTTTAGAAAGGGGGTACACTATAGTGAAATATTTAAAAAGAAAATTGAAAACCAGTTCAAAAAACTATCTACTCCAATATTGCTTTATTTTTTATCCTAATGACTCCTAATGAATGCCCCCCTTTTTTTGCTATAATTTCACATATTATGTCAAAATATATAAGGCATTATGATTGTATATTGTATACTACTGCAAAATATACATGGTATTAGAATGGTCAATAATTGACTGGAAATTAGCATCTTGGTGCCTCCTGTGAAAAAAAAAAAAAAAGAATATACTCTTTATTGTAGCAGGCTGAAATGATGTCTTCTCTTCTTGTGTTTTTTTTTTTTTTTTTATTATATATATTATAAAGATTTTTATTAACATTAATTTCATTGCATTTTATTTTCTGTGGTGTGGTGGTAATCGCTTCGGAATTTCATGACTGCAGATTTTCAGGACGGAAGGCATAACAAAAGATTATGATTGCAGTTTATGTGCCTCCAACGCAGATTAGAGGACGATGTTTACAGAATGACATCAAGAGGTCTCATATCAGCATGAGCTGTGAAACCAGTGCGGCGTGACAGACCATGTAAAGAAGTTAATGGAATGTTGGCTCAGTGCTCGGAGGAATGGCACAGACTATCTCCCTGTTAAAGGAAGGAAAGGAATAAAACATCCCATGTCAACATTCATAACTTTTTGCCAAAGCTGTGCTTGATGGGTTAAATAGAAAAAAAAAAAAAAAAGAAAACAGCCATAAATCCGTCTTACCACCTATGAAACTGTATTTAATTAAATTCATTTTTTTTATGTATTACATTTAATTATTATTATTATTATTATTATTAAAAAAAGTAGTAGTAGTAGTAGTAGTAGTAGTAGTAGATTATTATTATTTTCATTTCCTTATTGATGGTCATTAAGTCACTTGCAGCATAATCTAGCTTAAAAAATCTTTAGAAAAACTACTTGTGAAGACAACATTTGGCCAACAATTAAGTGTCAAAAACTAAATACTTCAGTAAATAGTTTGACACACACACACACACACACACACACACACACACACATATATATATATATATATATATATATATATAAAACAAATAAAATGTATTTATTTATAAAATAATATAACAAAAGAAACATTTTATAAAAAAATAACAAATATTAAAAAAAAAAAAAAAAAGTTTCAAACCACATGCAATGTTTCTTGAGTTATGCCACTAAAAAAAAAGTTTAGAATGTAAATTATAAATTTTATTTTTATATATTTATTTTGGTTGTTTAATGCTAGATATTTTGCATGTCAAAACAAGATCAGAAGGATTATGTTTTTCAAGCCTTGTTTTTCCGGCACTTTTTGGACCTTGTCCTCCTCAGAAACCCAGATTAAATCTGGACATATTCTTTTACACCAGTCATCGTGCAACCAGTTCTTGGATGAAAAAATCTTTACACTTTGAGTAAATGTTTAAAATGTTTAATATTATATATATATATATATATATATATATATATATATATATATATATATATATATATATATGTATATATATATATATATAGTGGACCAACAGTTCATCATAATCAATTCGACACTGAGAAAATTGTTTTTATTGAATACGGGTGGAGTGTGTGGCGCTCTCTCTTTCTCTATTTCCTGCCCATGGGCAGGTAGAAAGACTTGACCCCGTGATTTACTTCCTGCTTCTCTGAAGCCGTTGTACTCTGTCAGTGCAGCCACACACACACAGACCTGAGAGCTCAAGGACAGAGCAAGAGGACTTTGCATCCACACACCTGCCGTCTTTGATTCATGGCTTTCATGGCTGAATGCTTAGCGACCTAACAGTGACAAGGCCGATGTCAAAGTAGGGCTCTTTTTTATTTTACAGCCATACATGAAGTTTTAATTCAATCCGTCGAATATGCTTTGATTAAAAAGCACTTTGTTAATAAATTACCACATTGTGTTTTCAATCTGTGGCATTGAAGTATTCTCCTTTAAAGGTGCACTTGGTGGAGTGTATTAGCGAGTCCCACTCGGCGGTGGACATGCAGTGTCACGCTGATGTGGACGAGCTGCCCTACTTTGGAAAACACAGTGAAGGGGAGAGAGGAGCTTCTGAGGCCTGGGGTAACACAAGCACATCTCTCGCTCTGTCTGTTCTTTCTCTTTCACTCTATGGGTGAAAAAGGGGGCAGTGCCAGCGGGCACACTAGGGTGTCCAGGGGAAGGGGAGGGGGCCCCAGCTGCAGCGCTGCTTGGGAATGCTTTCTCGCTTTAAACTCGAGAGCGCCAGCAAACCGACATCCCAGCAGCCATTGCCTCTGTGAGAGCGAGGGGCAAGAGGGGCAGACTCACTGGGGCACCCCTATTGACTCCATACTGCTGGTGAACTAGGGCAGCAGAGGCAGAGACTCATCATGCCACAAGACAGTCAGTGAACTAGGACAAGGCTAGAAAGAACATGCGTGCTGAAAAACCAGTGAAGGAGTTCGTTTATTTGTTCCCAAGGACCAAAATTATCCACACCTGCCAATGCAGAGCGAACTGAGAAACTATAAATATATAGATAGCTGGCCAATCAAAGCACACCTCGCTTTTCAGACCGATGAGCTTTGTAAAAATCGACGCGTTTCAGAAGGCGGGGCATAGAAGAGAAACTATAATGCACATTATATGGAAAATAATGTGTTTTTTTAACCTTAAACCGCATAAACACATTGCATTACACCAAATACACAAAATAATGTTCTTTTTACCAGCATCATATGACCCCTTTAATTTTACAATCCATCAATTTCTCTACATAATCAATTAATGTAAAACGACTGGTGCAGTTTCATTCTTGTGGTTACACCAATTAATGCAAAATTAGGTTAATGTACCCATTCACTGGACAAATCAATTTCAGAGATACTTCACACTTTTATAAAAAGACTGAATCAATTGACCGATTACAATGCTAGCAAGAAGAGTGTGTAATTAACCTTTCATTTTTGTCTGGGCTAATTAAGAGACATTGTGCTATACATAGATGCATGTGCATTACTCTTTCTCAAACGTCTCTGCCTGTCTCATATACCCGCTCTCAACTTTCAGAACAATCAGAGCCATCATTTCAGTCACTTGGTTGTAACGACGCCATCACTGGCCAGTCTCTCAAAGGGCTCTGCACAAACGTACTTGGATGGATTTCGGGGCCTTCATTTATTTGTGATTGACGGTGAGCCGCTCTGGAGGGAAGGGCGCTGCAGCAGATTGATCATCGTTTTCCAAGAGCCTGAACATCTACTGTTAAGTCAGTGTGCCAAAAGAAAAAAAAGGGGGAACGGAGGGAAATGAAAGAGAAGGATAGAAACAAAAAAATGGAATTGCTTTGTCCCAGACTCCTATGACATGCTTTAGTCTTTTGGATGACACGGGCAGGTGTGTCATTATCTGACACAAAATAGAAAATAAACTCCTTTAACAGGGATATGCCAGGTTAAAATGAACTTAAGCTCTACGGACAGCATCTGTGGCTTGCTGTTGATTACCACAGAAAATAATGCTCCTCTTTCGGGCTTGCGCTGATGGTAAATCTAAGGACATTATTTACTGTTTTTACATTTGTGTTGAAAGCTGAAGCTCACGAATATGGAAAAAGGCGTTACATTTCCGACGCGTGCTTGTGGTGTTCGGCCAATCACAATGCACTGGGTCAGCTGGCCAATCAGGTCAGACTGTGCTTGTCGGAAGGAGGGGCTTTGTAGAAAATGACACATTTGAGAGAGGCGGGGCATAGAGGAACTACAACATTTTTAAATATTAAAGCATGTCAACATATTCTGTTACACCAAATACACAAAATAATGATCTTTAAAATAGCATCATATGGAAAATAAGGGAAAGTCAAGGAAAATCAACCTATGCATGGCTAACTTGGGGTTCTTTTCATATTAAACTGGGACAGAAGAAAGTATTTTGTTAATACTTTAAAGCATCAGTTAGGCCCACACATACCCATCTACCTGAATTTCATCGGCAGGTGCTACTATATCAGAAAGAGAACAGATTTCAGATGGGCAGGTTATCAATTTTATGAATTCTTATCAGCATCAAAAGTAAGATTTCCCAGTTGAGACGAGCCCAATCCTATTTCCAAAACAACATAACTCTCAAACCGAGAGCAGCGGCTGTCTTGTCTATATAATTGAATCCATCTAATTCAGAAGTATGTCTAAGCCCTTCCACAGAGCTGTGGGGCTTTAGTCATCCTCTCATCTGTCCTACCTGTGTCACTATTTAATCCTCTCGTTCCTTATGGCCAGACACAGCAGCTCTTTTAATTAGTGACCCAATTAAACCTTTTGCTGGTGTCAGCTCCCCTTTTCTTCATTAAGAGCCAGATAGATAAGATGTCTCAAGCTGGAGTTCTGGGCTCTTCACTTAGTGACGGGTGCGGGCAGCCACACAGGAAATGCAGATTCATCAGAATAATTCTCACACACACACACACACACACACACACACAGAGAGAGAGAGAGTGAGAGAGAGAGAGAGAGAGAGAGAGAGAGAGAGAGAGAGAGAGAGAGAGAGAGAGAGAGAGAGAGGCTCGTGCTCTTGAGGGCAGGCTCAACTTCTGTGAAATACTACTCAAATTCACTCTTAGTAGGAAATACCAAACAAAGTAACAAACAAAATTTGCAGTACAGTACCACAGTCAAAAATGCTGAACTATTTAAAAAAGATAAAAAGTAGTATATAATTTATGACATGAAACTATGAAATGTAATGTAATCAATGATATAATAGCATAATTAATATTAATAAATGAATTGTTATTCATTTATTTTCCTTTTAAGTATTTATTCAAGACAAGTAAACAAAAGAAATAGGGTCGATTGGTTTGTGTTTTAATGCTTATTTGGCTATTTCATGGCATGGAATAAACTGATATACTATAAGAGAACAATTTTCGATGGCTTTAGATAAAAATGGATTCAGGATTGATTATAAAATAATATATTCTTTGAAAATGTTTGCTGAGTAATCAGATTTTCTAAGGGCACTTAAACCAGCAAAATTTCAAAAGAAATAAAAAATAAATAACAAAAGAATAAATAAAAAAAAAAAAAAAAAAAAATGATTTACAAAAAGTTGGTGTATCAAACAAATAAATTCATAAAAAAAAAAATACATTCCCTAAGATAACTTAAACCAACATAATTTCAAATAAATAAATAAATAAGCACAAAAATTAAGAGGAAAAAAAACAATAAAAAAAAAAAACAATAAAAATATACAAAAAAAAGTTAGTGTATTGAACAGTTATCTAACAGCAGTATCAATAATTCAGGTAAACAATCCAAAAAAAAAAAAATTCTAATATTATATAAATTACTAATATAATAAAATACAAATATTACTGGTATAGACTTTACTGCATGACCAGTAGATACAACACATAAATGCTGATCCAATGCTGTCTGGGTTTGACTGATAAGCAGGCCTGCAATAAAAATGCGCCATACAGGGTTTTTGTTGTTGTTGTTTTAAATTATTTAGGACAAACTTTCTACCTTTGGTGGTATTGTTATATATTTCACATTTGGCACATGTAGTCAAGAATAAGGAGTCCAGCAGTGGACAAATGAGCTGCCTCTGCACTTTCGACTCAGAGCTTGTGTTTTCCCAAACATGTTTTCTTTGATAGAGCGATAGATTATATACGAGGGAGGGTTACAGTGGATGGACTCCAGATCACTGGTGCTAATCAATGTAATTAGTGGAGTCTGAAGCTGGAGACAAATCACTTTCATTTGTGGCAATTGATTCTGACCCTTTTTTTGTAATTATGACTACCAATTGGGAGTCAAAAGGGAAAAGAGACTCTTCCATTCCCACTTTCCATCAGTCATGCTGTGTGAGCCACATGGAGGCCTAAAAAATTATTTAAAAAAAAATGCTGGCACATCGATTTCAACAGAGTGCCAAATTTTCTGGCCAGAAGGATTGTAAATTTCATTTAGCATATGTTCCTGGGGCACTGCTTCAACAAACAGGTGGTGGCAGAGATGCAAGGTACTGTAGGAATGTGCAGTTCAGACCAGGTAGGAATTTATATATATATATATATATTTAAGTTTGTTAGATAATGATGGCCAAGCTAGACTTCAACCAGTATGTCTGTGTACCAGCTCTCCTTACAATTTGTTTTGGAGGGAATGCAATGAAAGACAGGGAATATATATATATATATATATATCTGTCTTTCATTGCATTCCCTCCAAAACAAATTGTAAGGAGAGCTGGTACACAGACATACTGGTTGAAGTCTAGCTTGGCCATCATTATCTAACATGCATTGCTGACAGCACAGGAAAGTTAATAATTAAGGTCAGAGGATTTTTTTTTTCCTTATAATTTTTACTTGCTCTGCAAACAGTTTTGCTTAATTATCTGGAATGTTTTTATTTAAGCACATATAAAAAAAGCCATGTATTTTATTTATTTATTTAAATGTAATTATTTTCATTTTTAAGAAATGATTCACGATAAATATACAAAAGAAATTGGGTTTGTTTGTCTGTGTTTTAATGTCAGCTTCTTTTTTCATTGTAAGTAACAAGTTACTTGCTCTGCAAACAAATTTACTTTAGATTTTTATTTTATATTTTAACTTTATTTGACCACAAAGTCCAATTGAGATCAATTATTGTATACACATTTTTTTCATTAATTGTCAAGTTTTCACATTTTTTTAAATCTCAAAAAGAAAAACTGTAACAAGCTTACAGATATAATGTAACTCTCTAAAATGTAAATTACTCAATATTAACTTCCTGTTTAATACACTGCTGTTTAATTCACTGTTATTGCAAAGCTTCTTTTTGAACAAACATAAAAACCACATGCAAATAATATCAGAAAAAAAGTGTACAACCATGACAGATAAAAGGAATAAAACAGGCTGTCCCACTAGAACTAAACCACAGCTGAACTTCTCAGACTGCAGGTCTTTAATTGCATGGTAGAGCCCACTGTTAGGCCTTCAGGCAGATAAGGGACCATGCAAATCACTTCACCTCTCACCTGAATCTCCTGCTAACAAGACGCATGTGGCCAGTCAACTTCCACTGTGATGGCTACACATGGCGGTCTTCATTAATGCCAGTAAAATAGATCTCTCTGAGGTCATCCTTCATTACACATTTCTCCAATAGCATGCTGCAAAATAATGGCCTGCCATATTTCAAGAAACCACTGGGGCAAATCCTTTCTAATACAACACCAAAATGAGCACTGGACCTCCGGCGTTCCCGTTTACACATGCTGTGCTGAAATATTATACTTTGCGATAATCAATCAAGGTACATTGCTGAATCGAGAGTATAAAAAGGCATATACTGATGGCTAACAGCATAACACCTTGGTATAAGTAGAGCCATCTGTTGACGGTCACCAAACATAGGCACGGGACTAGAGCGCACCATTCCTCAGCTCCATGCCGCATCCCACCCGTGATAATGCCAGGAGACTTTCTGTTAATGCTGCACTTTCAGCAGTGATCCCAGCCAAAGCTGTGACAGACACTTTAGTCAAAACATTCTCCCTGAAGCACTCTTGTCCATGCAAAGAGAAGAACATCTCATTAGAAGGCAAGAACTAAGAGCGAGAGCGGTATCAACGGCGTGTGTGTCATTAAACATTACAGCCTCTCTGGCTAATGCCTCCAGATGATGCACAGCCTGGCTTTTTACATGAGACCAAAGTACTCTGATGTTACCGCCAATGATCTGTCCATTCAGGTAAGACGGGAGTATGTAAATGAGCGGCAGAGAGGATTCAGATTAACCAGTGGAATGCAGGCTACAGAGGTCTTTGTTTATGGTAATAACAAATGCACTGTGCAATTTGTATGTTTATGGCTGCACATAATGCAGGCAATTTGACTGAAAGGGTTCGGAGTAATTTAGTGATGCTGTAATAATCAAAGCCTTGCTATTTGCTGTTAAGGAGTGGATCATGGTTGATGAGGGTAGTGGAAAACAACTTGTGAACCATGTGAGTTAATGCCAAATGAAACTTCAGTGGCCATTTTAGAACATGTTAAATAACTTTAGTGAAGATAATACAAAACAAAGGGGAAATAAAAGACTTTTTATGCGAGTCAGGGATTCAGTGTACCTTTCAGCACAAGTGTTGCGTGCTGATTTGACCCCCACATGAAAAACGTAGCAGATAGTGTCACAAAAAGCAATTTTGCAGGGTGCAAACAGGCAAAGTAGTGAAAGCAAATGAAAGAGGGAACACGTATTTGAGCTTACAACCAAAGACTTGTTGATCTCTTTGATACTCCACAGAGAGGCGAAAAAAGTGGGATTTTGTCTGAACTTCATGCATTCAGATAGTTTGGATATTCATGACCACATCACCTCATGAAAAATTGTTAATTGATTGGTAATCATTAGTCAACTTCAATATTAATATAATATAAATATATAAAAACTATTTAAAAAACACAGCCTTCAAGTATTTCGCAATTAACTTCAATTTATAGATAATATTATAATTTATAGTAATAAAGAAAAAATATATATAAATAGATATTAATAATAATAATATTAATCGAACAAATGTTAAATATTTATTAATAATTTAATTCAATTAAATATAAATGTATAGTAAGACGTTTTCTTGCAAATGTTATTCCTTTAATTTCATCTGCTTTTATCTTTATTATTATTATTATTATTATTATTATTATTTAGTTTTATTTTAGGTAATCACTAGTTTGACAGATCAATGGCAAGCAAGGTCAAACTTTTAATAGTCTGAAAATTGAGTATTATATTACAAAGCTTAACCAGCACACAAGACACTTTATCCAAATGATTAGTTTCATAAAGTTCAAATCATTGAGGGGCATTTGACATGAATCATGAAAAGCCTTTACCTCATAAAATCAAAAATGGTTTGTTTTTTAAACAAATCTCACCCGAAACAATAAAATAATATGTTTACACTGAATAATGCTGGTTATAGTTGTAGGCCGACAATCATTATGATCAGAGTAGCTTGCAGTACTGGAGTTTACTGTGACCCTCGTGACAGATATCCAGGTCCATCATCCTTAGAGGCAGTAACGGCACAGGAAGAACAGGAAGTTCTCAAGGTTATGTACCTTATTCCTTGAAACCTTGCCAATTACATTTCCAACCATTGCGTGTTAGCCCTAAACCTTTTTCACACTTCAGTTCCACTAAATCAAGCGAGACAAATAAAAACAGATATATAAACATGGTACCTCAGTCAGGGAGAAGTCAATTGATAAAATGCAAGGAGAGAGTGCGTGTGTGTGTTTAGTTAAGCAGTGACATATTCAACCTCTGGATGAAATTGGCGAGAAAGATGACAGCGGCGTGGTGTTTAATAAAGCATGAGAATGGCAGAGTCTGAATCTCGTCATTAAGTTAATGCATTAGATATGATCACACCGTAACCCTCCCCCCTCTTTCAATTTCCAGGTTCTCAGCCAAGAGGAAATCATATTCATAATTATCACCACATTAACCTCTAACCGCCCTATTCACACCCTTCATTTGAATTTATTTAGATGTGGATTTTCTTATGATGGCTTTAGAGTCACTCCAGGCTGCACAAATCACATATTAAAATGAGCTAACATGCCCATAACACTATACATACGTAAAAAAGTTAGCATCCTGGAATGTCTAAGGTATAAAATAAAATAAAATAAAATAAAATAAAATAAAATAAAATAAAATAAAATAAAATAAAATAAAATAAAATAAAATAAAATAAAATAAAATAATAAAATAAAATACCAGTCTTTAAAATTCTGGGGTGTTTGAACAAATCAAAAAACATTTAAAAGAAATCTACTCATGATGCATAAAAAAAAAAAAGAAGTTAGCAACTAGCAATGTCAAAAGTACTGGAAATAGCATAAAAAGTTATTTCTTTGGTCTCTATTACTGACCATTTAAAGGGGTCATGACATAAGAAATCAAATTTGTCTTGATCTTTTGGCATATAAGACATCTTTGTACCATTAAAACATTCTGCAATTTTCATATCTTAAAATGTGCTCCTCATTATAAACAAAGCATTTACTTAATCAAGCTCCAAAAACAGCTTGTTTGGATCTGAGGTGGTATGTGACGTCACACACATACCACCTCAGATCCAAACAAAGGCACAAACATTTGCATACACTGCCTGCCTTTATACAGAGAAAGACATGAACCAATAGTCATAATCTCACGATAGGCCCCGCCCACTGGTGTTCAGTCGCTTCACGTCACGTCAAAAGCAAATACAACCCAATATAACAACTGCCGCTGTCTTGTCTACACTGGATACATTGACTGGATACAGTGTAGAGATGCGCGCTTGAGTGTGTCAACAATTTGACAAACAGAAGAGTGAAAAAAGTTTGCTTTGATGCGTTTGGTTTAAACAGCTCATTCGAGTTGAAGTGAACAGACTTCAAAAGGATCTTATTGTGTAGGATATTTGTGAAATCCCGGATTGTGTGTGAGGATTATATGTTTGTTCAGAGCATTTTGTTTTCTAAACAAGGCACAGTATAATGGAGAGTTATAATAATAATGTTATAAAACATTAAGAGCATATTAGTTGCTGTTGTGTTGGTTTCAAAATTGGTATCAAGCATCACAAAATTGAACTAGTGTAAATAAAAAAAGTACTATAATGTTACAATTCTTTTTGATTGTGAAGTCCCAATCAAAATACTGATCAACAAGAATGTCTGGGGAAAGTAAAAAGTGTGCAAATGTGAGTTTTAGTCTTGCTTTGTAAGGCTCGCTAACATAACCGCTGGTGCCACTAAATGGTAGCCCTTCTCACCAGCCCACCCGTATGTCTGTGAGAAAACAGAAAGAGGCCTGACTGTTTTTTTCAAACTGCCTTTTTTATTTGTGTGTGTATGTTGAAACCGAAAATGAGGCATTAATTGATTCCCACCTAGCTGGTAATGACTCGTTTCCCTGTGTATTGTGCTGCTGTTTGGATCCTCCTAATGATGTGTGTGTGATAATTAGATATGAAGTGATGGGAAGCCAAAAACAAACACACACCCAGCCTCTCAATCTATGCTGGCTGTCCTCTCCCGCTCATGTCCTTCTGCACTCTCTCCGTCTCTCATTTGACACATAGTGCCCAAAAACAGCTGCAGCATTGAGATGCAAAATTAAAATGATTTCTAAATGCAGAGGGTAAACATGTCAGAGGGCTTGGCTAAATGTGTAATATCTCAGAATGATAAAGATTGTATTTATCAACCCCTTGATGCAGACAGATATGTTTGGAACACTATATTTAAAACATCCTAGAATCCCAGCATTTAGAGCATGTATAAACCATGTTGACAAAAATCACTTTTCCCCATTTATCTTTGATGTACCCATTACAGAAAGCCCATTTGGAAGAGTAAAAAGACTTTCATTAACAGTTAAAGAGTCAAATAAGGTGGATACAAGTACTTAAATGGATCATCTATTTTCACCCTAAGGTCAGTAAAGTTTTTTTGTGCTTCAAAAAACAAGATGTATTTCTTATGACAATTTTCACTCTCTCTCAGACCCATAGAATTATCTGTTTTGTATGTGAAATGAAATACAGCACTTACTGTCATCTTTTACTCACCCTCATGTCGTCCAAACATGTACAACTTTTTCTTTTGCAGAACACAAAAGAAGATACTTTAAATAACAGTTTTTTTCTGTCCTTAAAATGAATGTCAAAACTACACTGGACCCCACTGACTTTACTACAAACAAAATGGACAAATTATTTTCAACTGTTTTCCACAGATGGAAAAAGTCAGGTTTGGAATGACACAAGGGTGAGTAGATGACCGAACTTAATTTTTTGTCTGAACTATTCCTTTAACAAACTGTTAAGATCAGACTGAAATGATCTTGGAAGAAAACTTCAAGCTTCTGAACACCAGTAACTGTGTGCATGTGTTCAAACTCACTCATCTGTCTGATGTCGGACAACTGCAGAAAAACAAAACAAGCCATTTCGCAGCTTGGTTTGAACTTTGGAAGACATTGTGAGTTCTAAAAGCTACAGTATGTTTTCAAAGTACAACCAGCTCTTTCATCTCAAAAGATCAAGGCTAGAAATTTGATTCCTCAAGATATGACCACTAAAACTATCAACTAATGGGCTTTCAACTTGCTCAAAGTTTTAGAAGAATGGTCTAGGGCACATTTCTAAGGTGAAGTATAAGAAACACTTTAATAATACAAGATAGTCCTGACAATTTATGGCCCACAACACTCACAAATGATCACTTTTATCTTCTTGAAACGACAAATTTTGAGACTCCAGTAGTCCCTGGAAAGCAGAGAGGACTTATGGTTTTATACTCAAGTCCTTAGGCTTCTCAAGAGGAGCGTGAGATGGATCACTCTTGACAGGATAATGGCTTTTAATGGCATCATTTGACATTAGAACCCAACTGTGAATGTATGCAGACAGGTTTCACTGCTCAGAGAGTGACAATTGCAAGCTTTAAGACTTTATGAATGAAACTAATCAAAGGGAGTGCTTCAAAATATCAGTTAAATTTGTGCACATGTGCATAAAAAAGGAAGTTGGGTGTTACGAGATGATGGTCTATATTTATACACAAGCTTGTGGCATGCCTGTTAAGGGCGACCAGTAATGACACAGCATTCCCTGAGAGCATGGCAGGCTTCATAACACAATATGTCGTTCATATTTTCCCTGATTTGCATCTAGATTGCTTTAATTATAAGTAAAAGTCAACTTTCGTCTCTGTGACAGAAGCAGGCTGAATCGATTGGTAGGCGTGAATAATGGCAAAAGTCAAAGCGCGACTCGCTATCAAAACATCGGCACCGTATTAATCAGGATCACCGACATGTTTCCTTTCCCCGCTCCCGGAAGACACATAACTTCACAACTCAGAATAGCTAATTAAGGAAACATCGCTTTCCTTTGCTCCATATTCATATCCTACAGAAATGAACAGCAAATGAACAGCGAGGTTCATTACAGCTAGTGAAGCCAGTGATTTTTAAACACGCTTTCTTTGTACCACACCTATGACTATGCAATTCTGCTATGTTTAATCACAAAGTTTCTGGGAGATGCTGGAAACTTTTGAGATGAGAGAGAGAAAAGCAAAAAAGACCAGGACTTGGAGGAGTACAGCTAAATAATTCAGCTTTAAGTTGGAAGTGACATCCAGCTTTCACTGTCCAAAACTTTCAACTGTAACCCGGCACTCTTTCCCGCTGCTATCGTCACAAGGTCAGAGAGAAGTAATGGTGGCTAAACACTATTCTTCAAACAAACACAGATTTCAAGCCTGGCCAGTTTAAAGAACAGCAATGAGATTTTTCGACTACAGCTCTTTTTGTCACAGCAGTGACGTCCTGCTGGATTCTTGGGTCGAAATAGAGACATTTGAGACAGTGTCAAGTTTGTCACAAAGCAAAAATTTATTTTTTGACTGCAGGATAAGTTCATAGTTCTAAAAGCTTCAGAAGTCATCAGACTTATCAATTTCAATGAAAAAAAGAGAGAAATTTACATACAAACATGACAACACATGCAGACTCAGAATGAACTAAGGAGTTCTCTTTCAGTTCAACAATTATATCCAAATGCCTGCAAAACTTTATGCCAAATGTATGTCACAATAACTTCCAAGTCATGCAGCTATTTGGAGAAAGTGGAGAGGCAAAGCTACTTTAGAGGTGTAGCTACAATATGAGCTAAGCAACTTCAAAAACACTGACAACAAAAAAGAAGTCTCATATAGGGTACTAGAAAAAATTGGTACATTTACACTAAATACAACAAATAAAACTAGAATCTACTTAAATCAGTGAATCAGTTTATTTTGAACCAGTTCATTTAAATGAAGTTTGATGTTGTTGTTTTTTTTTTTTTTTTTTTTTGCTTGCTTTTCTGTGTTATTTTTCAGTGTATTAATTTGCATTATTTTTAGTGTGTTTCGAAAAAATGCTTTTCTTTTAAACTTCTTATTCATTTTGAACAGTAGTACATACAAAGAGGACATTACAGTGTTGTGAGTTTCATTATTATCTCAGGTTGCTATTAGATCACTAAAATTACAGGTCCAACTGTAAAGACTCTCTAGAAAAGTATATGAGATTTTTTTTGCCGTGAGAGAAATGAAAAGAAAAACAAAAACAAGTATTGCAGTTCAAAAAAGCTCAAAGAGTTTTTCAATTAGCCTCTTAAGGGAAATCTTCTTGCTTTCCTCCAGTTGATTAATATATTTCATCTGATGTCATGGTATGACTTAATACTGATGATTTATTCACTTATTTTAAAGATGAATGAGAAGTTTTTGACAAGATAATTAAAGAACCCATGAAAGGTGCTAATAATTAATGCATGAAATGATAATCATATTGAACCTGTAAATTATAATTCTACATGCAAAATACACCTTTATTTATTCAAGTAAAAGCTTCTTTTAATGCGAGAGCTTAGTACTAATCATTGATTAATTCCTTAGCAAACCACATCAATATGCAACATGCAAGCCGTTAGCAGTTTACTTGCTGAAGTTTCAAATGATAGTTAATTTCAGTTGAACTGTAATTGAATGTGCTTATCAGGACCATTATTTCTTCTTATCATGTTTAAGAACAGCTCATTCTGCCTTTTTCAATACTACTTGTTATGTGGAGGACTACTGTTAACGAACCATGGGTCGGTTTCGAATCTCCAGTTCAATCACCTGACAACAATCCTCGATAGACTGATGTAAACCAACAAACCAGCAACAATATCAAGACCACTTTCATGCAGTGACTGTGGGCTCTCTGAAAAAGAAAATATCAATAGCAATTCCAGCAATAGTGGTTTTCATTTCATATTTACTCAGGAAATAAACATCTGTGTGATGGTCCAATAACAGTGAAGATCACAGAGAGTAAATAATAGATGAAGACATGTGGAAAAGAAAAGAGGGGAGAGAGAATTTGACCTTTGAAAACTGCTTCCCTTCATGCTGTTAATTTGTTTTGACTGAGTATCTCTTCTCTCTGGCAGCTTTAGAGCTGGCACAGGCTGGGTCCAAATGTGTATATCCACTCCACTTCCAGGTAAGCACGCACAACTTCCTTTTTCCATTCATTGTCGTCATAGATGATGCTTTCATTAGCCTGTGTGGCACTTATGAAGAATGACTGCACTGATAAGTGGAGAAAGACTGAGATAAGAAGGAGGGGGAAGAAAGGTGGGCTGGTGAAATTAAAAGCCTCCTCTACTGTTGTAAATGTTATTACCGCCATCCTCCTTGAAAGCCAACCCAGTGCCACAAAGCACTTATGATTCTTTCATTTTCTGTCGATGCAGAATCCTCCCTAAGCTGGTGACTCATGGGGTTACCAGAGGTTTAATATTAAAAACAATGCCTTTATTTATTTAGGCTCCAATAAATAAAACTGAACCAACACTGACATGTTTGAGTTTCATGTCGTGTGCTAGTATGCTATTATGAATTCTGACTGAATTCATCTGAATTAATTTTTCAGCAGCTCTCTTAGTAAAAATAGCAGGTCCCAAACTTTAGAACGAGTCACTCAAACAATTCGTTAAAAATCACTGATTTATTCCAGAACAAAACATAGCCTTTCTCTATGAGTGAGTCATTCACTCTGAACCCACTGGTTCATTCAGATACGCCAATTCTGTGTGTTGCTCAGAGACGTGCAACAGCTGTATTTGGATGTACAGTATTTCCATTGGTGGAGCAAAAGGAGACAAGCAACTGTGTCTGAAATATTAGCACGTTTCTCTATATTAACTTCTTGTATATTGAACTGTTGTATAAAACCAATATCACATTCGCAATTGTGTTGTTGATGACGCTGGAGATTGACTGCATCAAAAAGTTCTAGTTTGTTTGAAACCAGTTCTCAGTGCCCAGAGTCATATGCGCACACAACACGTCAGTAATACTTTTAGCCATTGTTTTCAAACTGAGAGTTATCTGCGTGGTCCTTTTCTGTGTTCTTAACTCACTCACTATATGGAATAATTTGCAGCTCATTGATTCTAACAACAGGACATAACCCATTCAGAGGGCTTTCTTTGAAACATAATGATGGCAAAGCCCACAAAAGGCATGCAACAAAATGATCTATTAGGATGGTAATTACCTATAATGCATCTGGGATGAGGAGGTTTTCAGTTCGCATAAGAGGTCAATGGAGACTACGAGACGATGAGAAGCATAATCTAAATGACTCACAGGGGTTTATGTTCAGCTTTGGGTGGCAAACAAACACACACACACACACACGCTTGTATATAACATCTGTATGAGTAAGCAATGAAATAAAAAACCTCAAACTTGAATTTAAGTTACAAGAAATCTCAAAATGAGTCTCTGGATCTATGTACTGATATCAAAGGCCTGTGGGAGAGCAAAAGTAAAGGCTCTAGCAAGAACCTGTCAAGTGTCAGTAGTTTTAAAGTGTACGTTAAGAATCCCCTTCAACCAGGCAAGAGATTCCTCAGGTAACTAAAACATACTTCAAGGGGTCTAGAAAAGTTCAAACTTCTTAACATTCTCATACTTTTTAAACAAATAGCCACCTTGCTCAGGCATCCAAGAAACCTCAGAGCGTGTGGAAGCAGAATTTGTTAACAACCACATTTTAAACCAAGTTCTCAAGTTACACTGTGCTGTGGCTGAACTTTATGTTGATTTGAAGTTTGATCTATAATAAAATGGAACCATGGGATTCATTCTGGGATAGTACAGTATAACCACAAAACATGTACAATATGTTGTAACATGATTTTATTGTAGGGGAAAAAACAACAGCTTACTAACATTTCCTGTGTAAATTTATGTCCAGTTTTGTCTCCATGAGAACATAATGTCATAAACCCTAAAAAGAATATTATTTAACAGATCAGTTCATGTAATCGTTTTATAAAACTACAAGCTTCACAATTCTTTTAAATCCTTCAAAAATGCAAGCCCCATTCACTTCAATTGCTTGCTTTCTCCAAAACAGGACTGGACTCTACTGACTTTCATTTTATGGACACAAAATACATTTTTCAAAATATCTTAAGAAAAATCACACGGGTTTGGAACGGCATGGGGGTGAATGTTTTGGGTGAACAGTCCCTTTAAAATTAGCCTTGCAATATCCACCCTTATGATACACAATATCAAGTAAATATCTTTTTACGTAAGACCTATTTCATACATCTTGTGTCTGTGGTGGATATTTATTTTAGCACCCATATTAACAGGTTACAGAATCCCCACTGAACGGAGGGTAGGGCGGTGGAACGTCCCAAAAGCGGTGAAAGTACAGTTTTGTGCATTACGTGCTGAACTCAGCAGAAAACATGTTGAAAACGCACTTTAAACCTATTTATCAACAGGATCTTTTGCAACATAGACTTTTATAAAGCAATAGAAAATAATGGAGCAAACTACTCATCCTTTGTTTGAAATGTGGCCTGTTGCGCATGATGCAAAACCCACACATATAGTCACACAAACAGAATTTTCTGTTCACTTTCTCATCATACCAACATGACCAACAGCTAATTGATAGTGAATGCACAATACTAAATGAGCAAATTTAACCAGATATAGCATAAGAATAATGCCTTCTCATGTCAGAAATGGTACTCCGATTTTAGAGTCAGTTGATTTTATCCTTGTAGCGTAAGTCAAACATTGTCATGTGTCACAATAAAACATTTCAACTTGCAAAATAAGTCACAGCTTCTGCATTTGATGGGTCACACCACATCTATTCCTGCATTTGTGCTCAGTGGTTGATAATTAACTGACCAACATTCACACCCCTACTTTGAACATCTGTCCAATTAGTCTTCTGAAGTTGAGCCAGCTACAACACAAAAGGATAAACTGCCCGAGCCGGTTGATGGTTTCAGCTTATCTACAATGAAACAGGAACTATAAATAAACAATATGTTAAAGGAATAGTTCCCCCAAAATCAAGCAAACTCTTACTTCTTTTTACACTTCCTAGAACTTTACAGAGCTCTTATATACCCTAAGATTTAAATGATTTATAATACCTTTTATTATGTCTTCAACTTGACAGTGCAACTTCATATTGATGAATCAAGAATCAAATTTTAGTGTCCTTCTCTCATTGGAAGAGCTAGTTCTTTATATTCTAGTCCTTGTAGTGAATGAGAGTCTAATCAACTCTTCAGCTAGATTATATGAATTGGGTGTCTTGCAGTTATGCTTCTTCTCGTCTAATTTACGAGACTCTCAATCTTCCGGCTACAGTTTGAAGACTCCATTACCCTTGATGACTAAAGGAAAGCAGCCTACCTTCCCCTTCAAACAAAATATGACTTTCTGTCTCCTTAAAAATATGGTAAAAAACACAAGACAGGAGCAAGAATTGCAGGAAGTACTTGTTAAGTGCCACAATGGTTTGTTTGATTGATTTAGATAATAAGAGGAGGGTATGAATGTTTTTTTTTTTTTTTAACTATTAGCAGGTACTTTTGTCGCTTTTCACAAAAAATATTGTCTTAAAAAAACAAATTTTTAGGAACATCATTTGTCAAGGTCATAATTTGTAAGATCCATTCATCCATTCTTCCTCTATGGAATTTTCCTCTTTAATTCCACACAATAAATATTCAACTTCATATTGAAATGGAGTTTTTACTCTATAAGTGACCATATTTATTCAAAATATTTTTTGAACGATTATTTTTGATGGATTTTCACAGTTTAAGATTAAAAGTAAAATCAGGAATCTGACAAGTAGAAATGTTTCCAAGACAGTTAATGTGAACGTCATATACTGTAACTGTTTGAGAAAAAAAAAGTGCCTGAGAAGCTGAATGAACATCTGTGAGTCAGATCTGGAAGTTAGTTCTTCCATCCTGAGGTTTCTCTCAGTACGAGACAGAACTCAGAGCACGAGTGTCTTATATCTCTGCACTAGTGCATGTGCGTCAGGCAGCAGTGAGCTGTCAAAGATCAGCATATAAATAGTAATTGAGCGCTCCAGGCATCAGGAGCGGGACATAGAGACACTGTGGCCCTTCTCCACAGGAGCACCCAGCCTCAAACGGCCTCTGCTGAATGACAAAATGAAGGGGGGAGAGCATGTCAACTCCCCACAATTGCTCCATCTCTCTGTTTCACCAATGGGGCAAGAAGTAGCCTGCGGACAACAGCATTAAGTGTCAGTCAACTTTCTGCTTCACCAGACATACATTCACATTCATAAATCCAAATAAATAACCTATTTATTTTACCCCCTTACTAAATAAATTCCCAGAGTTTTAGTGAAATGATACAAAATCACACAGACACAAATGTACGGCCAATACACTGCACTTCTGCGGTCCGGATTTACATACTCACTGTAATACTGTGTTATTGCGTTAAATTTTGTAGGGGGCAATGTAGTTCTTCGATTCAGTACTGTTTTTGTATTATTTTTAAAATATAGATTAAAATGTCAGGGGCATAAGCTAAGGCTTCAATCTACAACCTTTTCAATTAATATGTAAAATTATGCATAAATATGAAATTGTGTATGATGAAAAAAAAATCTTGATGAATGATATCAATTCATTTGGATATTTCTCAGGTAAAACACGTTGATTTTTCTTAAGGAAAACAATATCTCTACTAATGCTGTAAACTATAGAGGAAACCCTGTCAGTTGGTACATTACTATAATACTAAAGGTTACAATTAATAAGAGAGTACAAACTGTTAAATTTGATTCCTATGTTATTTTTAGATATAATAATCAACACTCTACACATAATTACGTTTCTACTCCAATTCATTGTTGAAATATAAACATTAAACTTGTTTTCATGAGAGATTTACATACAATAAATAAGACCTCACACCAAGAGGTGAGTAACTGATTGTGAACTGAGGCTACAAGATGGTAATCATCAAAATCATTAGATAATAAATCTATGCCTTATCTTCAAACTGTCACTACAACAACAGTTGGCCATAGAAGAAAACATGATATAAATTACATATACATTTAAAAAATAAAACAAAAAAAAAACATGCATTGTTAGAAACATTTGTGTTCTCATACTTAGAAATAGTATGTTTTAGGCCCAAGAAGTGAAGAAGCGAATTGATCAAATTCCAATAGAATCTATAAGAGTTCAGAAGAGATGGACACGGGCAGCACACATACAAGTATTCAACCAGCTTAAACACACACACACACACACACACACACACACACACACACACACACACACACACACACACACACACAACACACACAGGGAGACAATAATAGGAAAGGACTTGTCTTGTCAGAGACCTTCGTAGTGATAGAATGCCATGTGCTCCTATGTGACAGTGTGATATTGGTTCAGGCTGAGTTTGATAAATGCATTGGTCATATGAGAAGCAGAAAACCTAGGCCTCTTTGAGCAGATGTCCTATATGAGAACACTGCCAGGCCCAATGGCGCTCCCACAGCGATGCCGTCTCTGCGGCCTCAAACATGACGCTCTCTGGAAATGAGATTGCAAGCCTTTCCGAGCTCCTAAGGGAACATTCACATTGTCCTTTATCGATATCATCTCTTCAGGTTTTGGAGGAAGTTGGTAACAAAAGAATGACTTTGTGGAGTCACTTGGGAGAGGGAGAAAGAGAGAGAGAAAGATGTGCCTGTTCTGGCAAGAGCCCAAGGTGAACAAGAAGAAAGAAAGATGAACAGAAGAGGGTGACCTCTCTTCAGACAGGTGCGACCCCCCTCTCAAGACCACCTGCCTCTCCTAACAGGGTCAGCCTATTAATTCTGCCCCGGTACGGCCACTGCTACAGCTGCTGAAACAGTGAGAGAAAGACTGTTTAACCTGCTCCAGCACAAGCGAGAAAGCCCATTGCTCTTCAGTTCAGTGTGCCATAGAACATTCTTGAAAAGTACTATGGTGGTACCATAGTACAGTGCAGCAATGAAGAAAATAACAACTAAAAATAGAAATGCGACTAACTTAACTACATTTTTCATTAGCGTGGCAGTACCTCAGCTATTTTCAAACAGTGCATCTTTTTCAGTTACAAACTACTGTTTCCCAACATAGGTGGTGCAGTGTGACAAAATGCTATGCTGCTGTTTTTTGTCACATTGTATTGCACATACAACAAGCTCGGCAATTATCAAATGCACAATCCTACAATGTCCTCCCTCATATGTAGCATTGGGAAATCCTATTAATTTAGATGAACCAGTTCAAAAAAATGAGTCGGCACAGAAAGCCCTGAGCAGCAATTTACAGCTGCTTTTTTAAGAGCTAAATATTTAGTTAAATGCTGCTGTGCATTACTATGTTTTTGATCCAGTTATAGACAGTAAATGGGGTTATTTCTAGTTTCATTAGATGTATTCAATGTAAAATTGTTTGTTCAAGTTAAGTTCTGTCACATTAGAGGTCCTTGTTTTTGTCAGATAAAATAAATATCATAAACAGATACTGTTGATTATGAAAATAAATTATATAATCTGACAGTTAAATATAAAAAAATGGCCTCAAGAAACAGCCCCGATGTGGTTAGCTACTTTTTGTTAATCGCTTGTACTTGATTATAAGAAGTTTCAAATTAGCTCCTGCAACACTGGTACACTGATGGTATCAGAAGGTAATGCTATGATACTTTAATGTATCTTTATTACATTCATAAACCTTGGCATTTCTGTGGAAGTCCAAAGTATTTCAAAGAATACCATGGCATTTCCATGGCACTTGTCTAAACACTCAGTAGGCAACATCAGATGTACATGGTCTTCAAAGAGCTGCTCAGAGTGTGTATTGAAAAGCTCCTTATGACACCAAAGGCATCCTTACGCATTCTCTTATTCTGCAAATCTTTTTTTCTTTTCATATTCAGAAACTAAAGGGTGAAATGTGATAAATAAAATACAATAAAAGGGCAGCCTCTTCATGCAGGTCATGGAGAGAGCAGAAAAGCTTCAGATGGGTTGGTTGGTGTGTGTGGGGGTGGGGGGTCTCATGGATCATGCAGTGTGTGTTTAGTGATGAACTTGACAAGTTTGTGTACAACCTAGTGATCTTGTTCTTGTTGATAATTATCCAAAAAAGCATTTTGTGCTAAAACGTAAAACATCTGCCCTTTTGAAAAAAGACGTTCACAAGGTCAGCATCACAAATTTGCTTATTTCTTCAATAATCCCATTTAAGGAAGCATTTGTCATCAGTTTTCCTTCCCTTATGCATGCAGTGGCCATGACACCACATGGACAACATAAAAATGTTGAGGCCATTGAAATTGTTATCAATCATCCATATAAAGGTCAAATAATGTGCTGGAGGTACAGTGACACCACTTTTCTTTAAGGACAGCTAACAAGAGAAAAAGAGAGAGAGAGCCTGATCCCATAGTCTGAAGCTTTAGGTAATACATCTTACTGTGCACAGGTAAAATGCAAAGTGTGAAAATACAATACTGTACTGTATCTGTGAGCACATTTTAAGAAAACAAACATTTTAGCTTTCAATAATATGTTGGTTAAGAGATAAACTCCATCTTTATCTTTATTCATAAAAAATAAAACAGAAATACAATAAATGTCAAAATGTAATTAACTAATGAAAGTATCAATGCTTAACCCCACCATGGAGACAGAATTAATTGGTCTCACCCTGTTCAAACCGAAAAATATGTTTACATATCTAGTGATAAAACACCCCAACAAATTGGTGCTGGGTTTTGTCATGTATGCAATTCGTCACCCTGCGGATAGCAGGAATTATATTGATGGCCATGCCATGTTAAAGCTAGCGGTCTAAACCCATGTCTGGTTAAACCCCCTCAAGCGGACAGGTCTGTCAGGCCGTAATTAATGCACAAACATTGACTTTCAAACTGGCTTTGGCCTGGGGCCATGCTTTGAGGCTGATTCTGATTCCTCGCTATGAAAAAAGTAAGAAACGAAGATCATTTGGCTCACCTGGGCTGATCTGAGACCTTTACCTGCTGATTCACATTCAATGCCGGTCCACCATTCAGAACCTCTTAAACTTGTTGTCATTGCTGCCGCACGACTTTTATTAATCGATACTGAATCGCTACATTATATTTCTCAGCAACGAGGGGGGGTAAAATCACTGTCTTTTAAGTAACTCAACTCAGCTTCATTGCATGTAGAGAGAGACAGACAGACAATTTACACATCTCTCTCTCTCTCTAAATGGCCATATTTGAGAAAATTTTGCACCTCTGATATAGCTGTCGGTCATTTAACATTTCTATCGTAAAACGTATCATTAAAAGTTGACTAATATTAAATGGTTTGCACTGCAGCTTTATCTTACCTCGCTCTCTTTAACGTTAAACTGACATTTCGCGTTTTGCTTCTGTGAAACGCGAAGCAAAACTTTGATTTGGTTGGCCATCTCAGTCATTTCGACATTGACGAGCGCTGTTAGACTGCTAAGGCTTTGATCTGAAGTGCCTAGTATGTGCAGCGGTCTTGCACGCATCCATTGACTAGCGCATGTTAATTCTCACACTTTAATAGTATGTATAGCTCCTAACAGGCTGTGTGACTATGAGAAGTTATCTCAAAATGTACATCAGTATGCAGTTTATGAAGTTAACTTTTGATGTACATATTGATTACTTGGTAAAAAAGACTTAAACCAAGATTGGGTATTCTATTTTGGCAAAAGCTAGAAAGCAAATTATTCAGAGTACATTTTTACCAATTCTAGATTATGGAGATGTTATTTACATGCATGCTTTTACGTATTTATTAAAAAGGCTGGATAGTGTTTTTCATGCTGCATTGGGATCAAATGCTTGTTCTTTCATCATTGTTTGCTGTATAATAAAGTAGGTTAGTCCTCTTTATATCAAAGAAGGAAATCACATATGTTAGTGCAGACTGTTAAGGCATTGCTGGGCATGCTTCCAAATCACATCTCTAGTATTTTATGCCTACGTAGAAAGAATTATAACACCAGATCATCAAATGGAACTCGTGGTTGTGGAATAAATTTCAAACTGAAACTCCATTAGAAACAATTCCTTCTCTGAATATTTTTAAAAAATTAGTGCAGTGTTTAGCAAATGAACCATGTTGTTGTTTTAATTAATTTACTGATTTATTATTGTTTTTGCTTCAGTTCTATATAATTTTGTCTTGTAAGGTGTATGTTTGTGAAATTTTTGTATGGTCATCTTGGCCAGGACACCCTGGAAGAAGAGATTTCTTTTATCTCAATGGGACCTTCCTGGAAACATAAAGGATAAATAAATAAATAAATAAAAATTAAAGGCCACAGTATGAGCAAAACAGAGAAAGTAACTTGTGCTTTGCCACACAAAGTCCTCTTTATATCAATAACAACAAGCCAGTGAAGGGAAAGAATGATGCCAAATGTAGGCCAGTCAATTGATGGATCTGTCTGTGACATTGAACAGGCGTCTGTCTGGAACGGGCGCATCGAGTGAAATCTGTCACTGCAGGTTGTGTTAATTTCAGAGTTTATTCAGATTATTTATTGATTTTTTTTTTTATTGATTGAATTTTTTTTCTCCAGAAAACTGTTAATACTAAGACCATGCAAAACAGGGAAGACAGACATTAAAGGAGGAGGAATGGAGGTAAAAAAAATAAAAATGAAAACGAAATTAAGGTAGAAATACATAAATAACAAATGGCAGTAAAGAAATATGTAAGAAATAAAGCAAAAAAGCAAATAAGAAATGAATGAAAGAATGATGTGAGAAAAAGAAAAAAGGTAACAAATGAAAAAAGTAAATAAAGTAAAAAAGGAAAGACAAATTAAAGAAAGGAAAAGAGAAAATAAAGATAAGAAGAAAATTGAAAAACAATAATTTAGGAAGCAAAGCAAAAAAAAAGGAAGGACAGAATGAAGAAAAAACATGCAGGTGGGCATGCAAAAAAAGGAAAGCAGGAAAGAAGAAAGGAAGAAAGGTATAAAGTAAGGGAGGCAGGAAGTAATGTACTTGAGCATGATCTATTCTTCCATAATCTCCTGTCAATCAAGATATGCAACAGATCTTCAATAATAGCACCACCTCCTCTATGAAGGACAGAAAATGCTGACAAGTGTCTTTTCATTCTAAGGCCTGAGGTTTACGGCTTAATCCATTTTAATACAATCACCAGGGAGAGAGGCAAAAAAAGTGGCCATTAAATTTTTCATAATCTTCCATTTCTGGGAGCCACAGATAGCAGGCATAATTAATCCCTATGATAAACGACTCACTGACGAGGATGTCATCACTTTATTTTGTAGGATGTGCTCCAGCTCTCTGTTGTTTCTGCAGTAAGTTCTCTCTAAGCCAGGCCACTCTATTGAACAGAAATGTGATAAGGAGGTTCTAATGGGATCTATATGCATAAGTGATGAAAACTTTATGGATCGGGTGGCAGAATATGGAGGAAAGTTAACTTTCAAAATTGTGACAGAAAGGCAACAATAAGCATTAGGGAGCAATTAATGTAAATGTTATTAGTAAAGCTCATGAAAATCATATCTAATTCTTTTATTAAGAGTGATAAACGTCAAGGGTCTTATTTGATGAGCAGGTGTCTTTCCCGTATTAGACAAAACTAATCCAGGCATGGAACTGAACAGTCAAATTCATCTTTTTAAATAAACTTTTATCTTCCTGAGTTCAGAGGCATCATCGAAATTGATTTTCATGCAAGCATATCACGAAGGGCATATTGACACTGTGGAAGCAATTGGCTGCAACCTTGGGCTATGTATATCTCTCATATGATCTGCTGATTAATTATAACCCTCGCTGCCTGTTTACACTGCAGTTCTCACATTATTTCTTTCATTTAGCGCTGTTATCAACGAGTCACACATTTCCAGATTTCATAATATCATTATTATGAAAAATGTACGTTTAAGAAAAATCACACTAACAATGATATTACACTGTTTTGGGTAATGAAAGGCTGTCAAACACTGACAGAGACAGAAGGACAATTAATATAACTGTGTTAAGGTGATGCCCTTCTTTTGAAGATTGTAATGTACCGTAATACAGTTGACAGATCGAAACAATTTAATTCAATCATCATTCTCTTTATGTTCAGTCTATTCTCTAATGCTGGTGAATATGTATCAAATTAGCATCGAATTAGTCTTACTGTAGTTGGACAGATTTGGAGACAAACAAACAATAATTTATGTGTATTTAAAAAACAATATTTATAGATATTGATAATAGTAAAAGATGGATTTTATATTAAAATAACAAACATCTGTTATGGCTGTATATCAAGGCCGTCATGCAACAGTTGTTGTGCCCAAACATTCATTACTGAGGAATAGCAACAGCCGTTTCTGATAAGTTGTTGGAGTACAAAGAGGGAGCATGAGCATGTGATAGTTTCTGTACAACAGTTTAAAAAGCAAGAAAATAAAATTGAGAAACTTACATTTTAGATGTAATATTGCCAGTTACTTTATATGCTTTTGCTCTGCCAATAAAAATAGATTTAAACAAGGCTTGCTGCGCATCCTGAATAAATCAGTGTTTTTGAATTAATCATTTGAATGAATGATTCAATAACTCACTCATAAAAACAGCCACTTGTTACACTGCTGTATGAATCAGTGTAGTTGAACAAAACAGATTCATTGACTGTAAAAAAACTGTAAAACAGTCACTTATCGCCAACTACTGGTGTAACAATATGTATATGCACTACCATTCAACAGTTTGGGATCACTAATTTTTTATTTTAATTAAATATTTTTATTCAGCAAGGATGAATTAAATAGATCAAAAGTGACATTAAAAACATCACGATTTAAACTAAAATATTTAGCACCTCATTTTCAACAGTGATAATAAGAATAAAAATTTCCTGAGCACATAATAAGGATATTAGAATGATTTCTAAAGGATCATGTGTCATTGAAGATGTTTTAAATTGAAATATTACAATTTTAAATTGAAATATTTCACATTATTATTTTTTTACTGTATTTTTGGTCAGCCTTGATGAGCACAAGAGAAAAACATTAACAAATTTTACCAACCCCAAACCTCTGAACAGAAATAAACCTGCCCACTGATATCTGTGCATATACATCTATCACAAGCAGTACAGCTAAATGCTACCAGCTGACACAAAGCATCACACATCCCACCACTAACGCAAACTTTCTGAAAGCCACAGCTGTTTCCTTTTGGGACAGTGGATAAGTAATAGAGGGCTGTGTTAGATAAACAGGTTATGACCTCTTCTATTGAGACAGATAGTTCCATGTCAGTAGAGAGGAACATAAAAGTGCACCCTCAGCATTGTGCACTCTGACTGGACACGCTGAGAGAAAGTGAGGAGTGCTTAAAGAGGTCTCTGGGGGTGGAACCCTGGAGTGACTCCAGCATGGACTACCGGCTACTCCATCATGGTAATGTATGTAAATGTGTTCGTGTATACGACAACACAAGTTTCTCGCTGTCTTCAATTTGTTCTTGACCTCACCCCGGCAGGTTTCTTTGTGGCAGCATGGACCAAACTTGAAAAGAAAGGCCAGACAACTTCAAAAAAAAAAAAAAAAAAAAAAGGCCTGTAGCTACTCTGAATGCAGTAGTAGACTTATGGGTTAGCCTTAGGATGTGTCTGCACACCACAGATTTCAGCATAGTTATGGCAGGTGTGACACCAACATGAGATACAAAAGAGATGCCAGAGTCTCAGTTCAGTGAGCACCTTGAGGAGAAACATCTGACATTTCTGTGTCTTTCTCACTGACTTCACCTTAACTGAACTGAACCTCCTAGCAACCAGTGAACGCCCCCGCCTGGTCTCCAGTGTCCACCTACAGCAATGAAAGATGTGCAAACCATTCAACATGAAAGAGCACTTCATCTTTAAGGTAAAAACACTTTAGATCTGTTCTGTTTAGATCCTGTTCTAGCTTACCTAGTAAGCTACTATGCTGCCTACTGCCTTTTAACTGAAACGAAACCTTAAAAAATGCCTACTCTCAACATGAAGGCAATCGGATCATTCTCAAAAAATTTAGATTTTCAGAAATCAAAAAGTTCTGAATTCAATTTAGTTAATCTTTTTCCCACATGAAAGCTGATGGTCAACATATTTTAAGCATAACATTGGCAAAAAAAGGGATAAACATTCTTTTAAAATATTTATATAATTATTTATTATTATTTTTTTAACATGATTTTTCGCACCATTCTAAGACCTTGCACTAAAAACAATAAAATATTTCATTTTTTTTTTTAAATAAGTGTTAGAAAATTATTATTATTTTCTTTTTTACTTATATATTTTTTAATGACTCAATACTCTAGTAAGCATATACACATGTGGTACATATAAAGAATCAGTTTTTAATTGTATAATTTACATGTTACTGATACTTTTCAGAACTGAATAAACTCTATTTATAATAATTCTCCAGCATTTTGACAGTGTATTTATTGATTGTCTTTTATGCATGGCTTAAAATGCTCACTAGGTTTTGGAACAGAGCGACTGTCACGAATCATCCCTCATTTTTATTGTTAAATAAAGGCAACTGCACCTGAACTTGAGTCTCATGATGATTATAGGTCATATATACATATACACATAGCTGTTTACTATCTGCCCTGTTCTCCGGTCTACATTTTCAATATATCCTCCTTGCTGAAATGACAGCGACTATCTCCCTGATGTCATATTACAGTCTTACCTGCCACAGTCCCTGCTGAACTTGAATGATATTTACCATTCGGATGGCAAATCGCGCCATCACGACAGGCATTTGTTTCTATTAGCCCTTCAATCTCGGCCTTTGGAGCTCCTGTGAGGGATTGCATTTATTATCCGCATGCCTTAAATGACAGATGGCATAAAATAAACAAACATGTTTATAAAATAGAATAAAACGGAAGGAAAAATGATCACAGTCCTTAAAAGCCACAAGTGCAGGGACACAGTGTCTCTTGGTAACACAGTTTCTCTGAGCATGGATTCCTGGTTAGGTCAAGGTTTTATTAGGAGGGAATCTCCACAGTCTGTTTCATGTGTCTGAGCCATGTCAGGTGATGCGAGCCGTCTGGACCAGGGTCCGAGACACTGTATTAAACCGTCTGCTGTTTGCAAATTTAGAGGTGGCAGCCAAATAAACTGTGACACTGCATTTTTCAACGGCAGATTAAAGCAGTGTAGGTCTGAGTTACACAGAATTAGATGTAAAAATGGGACATAAAGCAAACAGATGACTTCTCTTTCCTGAGAAGTAGCACATTGGTGGCATTTGGACAATCAGTGGCTGTGATTGAAGCTGAGTTCTTTCAGGCAGTGTAAAAGCCCTGATAAAGGCCAGTGCAATCACGCTGAGGTTTTTTTTTTTTTCTCTCTCTCTCTTAGATGAGATGTCACAGTTGTTCTTCCAGTAACCTGGCATAATTTGTTAAAAGGAAAAGATGGGTTATACAACAAATTTGAGATGTATGGAAATCGAAAGGATTTAAAATATATATAAATACACACACACAAAAAAAAAAAAAAAAAAAAAAATCGAAAGGATTAGCACAAACTTAGTGGAAGAGCAGACTGAAAAGAGTGCATTTGATCTTTACCATTTACCATTACCATTACTAAAGAAATAACTGCACATTTTATTAGCATGCCATGCATTAACATGCCACGGCTGAACATTTACAGGTATGTGACCCAGTTTGGTTTAGGAACCTGTACTTTAAGAAGCAGTGAAATACAGCAATAGAGTTTATTAAACCTCTGAAAAAAGGGCAGCCTCTGTAATTGATTCATCATTATGGTTGGGGCAGGGGGCTCAATGAATGTCTATGGCTGCCACAGTCTGTCATATAGAAATCAGCCTGATGTCATACTGATGAGAAATACATACAAGAGAGAGAGAGAGAGAGAGAGAGAGAGAGGGTGCTGTGTTGTCTGGATTTATAAGAGGAGATGAAAGCGTGACTTCCTTCTTTGATGCCCTCAGATGTGAGAGAAGTTTAACACATATATAAAATAAAATATAGTAGACTATATTATATATATAAACACCCACTGCTTGGATTTTCAGAATGATTACATGCAGGGCAAAAAATGCCTTCTGTGTGAAGCTCTGTAAATCTAACAGGGTCATGGTGAGCTGGACCAGGGGATATACACAAAACTAATCTATCAAAAAAAGAACCTCCAGACTGAGCATTACCCAAAAACCTGGAGAGATGAGGTGCTTCTATGTATTTTAATGGTCCTGTTTGTGTTTGTAGCACCTTTTGTGTGGGTAGGATTTTCAGGAAGTTACCTTTAAGAAGAGGGAATATAGTTTCTGCAAAGTTAAATCACTATGTCAAATCTACAGCAATTCATCATTCTTATTTGAGAGTGTTGTAAAAGAGATGTTTCAATAGACTCTATTAAATACTCTGAATCTATATAGGCTGAAAAAAGCAAACCAGCAAAAAAAAGCAAGAAAGCAAGAAAGAAAGAAAGAAAGAAAGAAAGAAAGAAAAATGTTAAAAGTTTGAGTTTTGTAAGTTCTTAAAATAAGTCTCACAGTTATTTTTTTATTTATTTTAAATACCGTAAAACAGTAACTTTTTTACATGATTAGAATTTAAAACAATATTCTAAAATAGTATAATAACTTTTTTCTTTTTTAAATATTTTTTAAAATGCAATTTATTCATGTGATGAATAAATATTATTCATGTGACATTTTTTATTTTATTTTTATCATCACAGTTGGAAACAGTGTAAAGGGTTTACTGTCACTTCTGAATTTCAATTTAATGCTTTTTTACTGAAAAGTTTTAATTTAAAAGCATAATAATAATAATAATAATAATAATAATAATAATAATAATAATAATAATAATAATGTCTTCAGGAAATAGCACACCACGACATATGAAAGTCTTCAATAAATAATAATATAAATAATAATAATAAAGCATTCTAAAATGTCTGTCTTTTACTGTATTTCTGTGGGAAGATCCCAATCCCCTTTTCACTGCAGCCCAGCTTCCATCAGAAAACCCCATCTCCATTACTCTTCCCCAATGCGGTATAGTGAACATACACCCTGGCCCACGAAGGTTAACCTTCAGTCATCAATCACAATTGTCGGAGCGTGAGGTGCTGCGGCACTGCTGTACCATGATATATTACACATATAAGTAGAGGCATCTTAAGGTGGCTAAAAGCCTGGGCTCGAATTTACAAGCCAGGCCTAATGCACCTTATTGTGAAGTTAACAGTGTAGTGCATACATGCACTTATGTCCTGGGATGCTCCTAATGAACTAATGCACCTCTCGCATGCCAAGCCAATAATGGCATTCTCAGTGTTATGGATAGAGATGATATCAGCACAGCAAATTATCCTTCATGCATGGAGTTTCAACTGTGTACTCTGGCTGGAAAAAAAAGGAATGTAGAGAATAGAATCGAACACAAATTTTTTAGATAGAATAGAAGAATAGAATAGAAAAGTCTGTGGACCTAGTCACATGTTCATGTCAAATTCTCATCTTCTCTAAGTTTTTCACTGCTTGGCTCCTGGACTACAGGAGGTTTGCAGGTCAGGCACTTTATCCAACTAATCTCTCTTTTCATGACTTTTTAGTTATTTTCTCATGGACTTCAGGTTTTTCACTGGTATTATGTATGAAATGATCTCTCTGGAAGCTGAAGTTTAGGGGACTCCCATGAGTATGAAATAACATAACATATATACATAGTATATAGCAAAACAAAGCAAAGGCTACAAACTCCCAAAGTTTTAGGACGACCTGACTCACTTGTGGACTTTCATTGCTTTACTCTAGTGAGCTTAAAGGAACAGAATACCAACATTCTTCAAAATATTTTCATTTGTCTTTTTGTCTTTCACAGAAGAACGGAAGCCATAGAGGTTTGGAAAGGCATGAGGGTGAGTAAATGATAACAGAATTGACATTTTTGGATGAACTATCCCTTCAACAGAAATAATATTACTGTGATAACATCTGCAACAATCAGCAGGGAACATTAAATAAAGAGCTTCAGGCAGCTGCCCTTTTCCATAAATAATTTAGGAATCATTTTAGAGGAGTTCTTATGCTCAGCTTTATTATTATTTTGAAAAATTACCAGAGCATTATCAGAGTATCTCCCTTCCCTTCTGAAGTTCATTGTAAAGCATCTTACTTTACAGGTATCAGATCGTCGGTTACAATGGGCAAGATAAAGTGCCTAAATAAACTGGATATCAGGTGAATATCTAAAAAAGTATATGGACAATTTTTCTTTACAATCTAGATACAGCACAAATTATTTAGGTGCATAAACTGCTACTGGATTACTTTAATTTCTTTAGTGAAATTCCTAAAACAACGCATAGAGCATGGAAATATGGTCCAAAAAAAAAAAAAAAAAAAAAAAAAAATAGAAAATATGTGGGGAAAAGCAACATCAGCAGATGCAGTTAATTCAAATCACAATACTTAGCCTTTACATATTATCTAAAAAAAATTAAATAATTAGAAGCGAGAGGCAATGTTAGACGAAGTAAAAAGATCAGGTAACACTTGGGGTGAAGACACACCATAAGGCTCTTGCCGTGTTTTGTTCTCTCTGGCTAAATACTCTGTAATTAATCCTCACTTCCCTTCAGTTCACAATCAACCTGCAGGCTTTGCTTTGGCCTAACAATCACAATAAATTAATCTGCTCTCTGCTCCTGCAGGTAAAGGCCACTCAATAAAAGTGGCCCAGAAATCTGTTATGCAATCTATCCTGAGAAACCCGGAGGAATGAGAGTGGCACCCACAAAATTTTATTTGTTTGTGTGCTTTTCTTAATTAGTGTGTGACTACAGGTTGTTTGTAGAACTACTCCATTTATATTCCTCTTTACAATTCCTCTTGTACAGAGTACATGCTGATTAATGAATAAAGCTGCATATTAATGTCGTCCATTCTACATCTGAGTTCACTTACAGGATACCCAGGATTTCCTGAGCATGAAAATATCGAGCATGATGACCTCTGGCTTCTTTTTCCTCCATTTGCACAACGTTAATATTGTAGCTGCTACACGTACTTCACAAGCAGTCTGAAGTCTTTTAAATTAATTCTGTTTATTGCAAATATGAGCTTACTTGGATTAAGATAATAGGAAAATACTGCTCACAAGGCAAATTCCTTAGTGCAGTGTCTTAATGGGGCCAGCAGATGGATTACGGCAGTACATAAACAAAGTCAGTGTCAGCATTACATGACTGAAAGTCTGAGATTTAGAGTGGAAAGCTTGAGTCAATTACTCAAATTTAAGTTTATCATTCCGCATTGATATTACATACATTGTAATAGAAAAAATATTAAATATTTACACAAAATTAGCAATACAGTATGTACACGTCACAGTCAGACAGCTTTGGCAGCTGTGATGTGATATGCTAATCTGTTATTTCATACCTTTTAAAAATCCTTGCAATTATATCAGGTTCTACTAGGGGTCCACAGACCCCCTGTCGTAGTACAACTCACTTGTCATCATCAAAGTCAAATAACTCAAGAGCAAGCACAACGTTACAGTTTATGGTTGCAGAGTGATTGAGTTATTGATCTTGCTCATTCTAACAGCAGGATGATTAACTGGGAGGTCAGCAGCTGTACTTCAGTTAATGTGAAGTTAAGAGGGATTTCATTTATCCACTTCTATGATTGTCAAAACAAACCATGCAATATACTTTGTACAGTCAATTTGGTCTAAACATACTGAAGCAATCAGCATGAACAGACAATGACGTAAATAATCACAAACAAACCTGTCAAGTCAAACACTTAATTAGAACATCTACCTGTCAACATCACTACACATTCATGCGTTCAGTCTTTCAGCAGCACTGTAATGACTTGATTAATTTACAAATTCGTTTTGCTTATTTTAGTTCCACTTCCTCCCTACTTTCCTGCACCGAACAGGCAGCACAAACCCATTTAAAAAGCCAATAGACCATGTAAGGACTTTCCTCAAGCTGAAATGCTTTCGAATTCAAAGCGTGTGACGGTAACTAGCTGCACAGATGGTCAAGGCAACTGGGTTTGGGTTTTCACAACGAATTTGTTACCTTCATTTGTTTAGACCTGGTTTCTCAGATATAAGTAGACTCAGGTCATTAATGTCTTTCAAAAAAAAGTGCTCAAACCTCAAAGTTGTGCATCCTAGCACAATCAGACATCTTTAGTAGTGGGCAAACAGCTGGACGTGACATAAGAGAAGTACAAACAGACAAAGAGAGACAAACACGACAACTGAAGAGAGCAGTTGCCACTTCAAATTTTCCTCTTGGAAGAGCTGTAAGCTTCAATTGATTTTCCATCAGGGAAATGGACTGTGGATTCCGGCTCCAACACTGCCTTTTCTTCACAAGGATTTCCAATTATAAAAAACCCTTCAAACCAGATGTTCTCCTCTAACTTGAAGCGGGAGGACCTGTGAACTAAGAAGGGTTTACCACCACCAGTGGCTCCTACCTCATCTTGGTTGCTTAGGATCCAGTCACGCACGGTCTTCAGGGCGATTTCTGCTGCTGGCTCATTGGGAAAACCTGTGGAGATGAAGGAGAAGGATTCAGCTTTGAACTGGTGCCATAGACTAGCATATGTACTCACACTTTAACACTTATGCAAACATCTCCATATGGCTGTTTGCTGCTCAGCTCACTCCACACTTTCAGCAGTTACTACATACAACAGTCTGTTGAATATGCACACAAATCCAACACTGAACAATCTCACTACTTACTCATCCAAAAAACGCCTACTTTTTTATTAAATCAGCATCTCCGCTGTTATATAAATCACATGACTGTTTGTACATACCCATCTTGCATCCCAAAATGTCTATTAGCTATATTTATCACGAGTGCTTGCCAATTCCTTGTAGATTTACTAATTTTGACATGATCATTTATACTGTTCTGCTATCTGAGGCAGGTGGCGAGGTCATCACACCACAAGCTTGATGAGAAAGTAATGACACACTAACCAGTAAATGTAAGAGATGATACCACTAACTGCCATGTTAATCACCAGAGCCTGAGCCGAGATGGGAAAGCAGTCTTGGTGTTAACACAGCGTATCGATTGAGAATAAATAGACTGAAGGAGATTAATATTTAATATTGCTGAAGGAGAGGAGGAGGAGTCACCAAACTAGTGCCTTTTACATTTTAAAAAGGTCATTTTAGTACATTTAAACACTGGAACAGAAAAATATGTTGAGGTATTAAGTAACTGTATTGTGTGAGATGAGTTCACTTAATTTGAGTTCTCAGTTGTTGGTTTTTTTTTTTTTTTTTTTTTGGAAAATATAATTCTGAAGATAATTCCAATATTCCATAAAATCGTAAATATATATTTAATATTCTATAAAATCTTAAAAATATATTTTAAATTAATAATTCATGCACAAAATATTGCACAAAATATTGCACTCATTAAAGAAAACTGAAAAAATTGTATCATAGTTTCCAGAAAAAAAAATAATTAAAAAAATAAGCAGCACAATTGTTTTCAACATTGATAATTAGCGTATTAGAATGATTTCTGAAAGATCATGTGACACTGCAGACTGCAGAGTAATAGCTGCTGAAAATTCAGTTCTGTCATCATTTTAAAAGATATAATAATAATAATATTAATACTGACAATAATATTTCAGAATATTACTGTTTTACTGTGCTTTTTATCAAATAAATGCATCGTTGTTGAGCAGAAGAAAATACTTTTAAAATCATTGTAAAAAATCTTACTGATCTCAAACTTTTGAATTGTGTGTATATATCTTTTTATAAGTCCTATAAAAAGGTCATTTATGCATAAAAAATTAACCCGTCAGGATGCTGCAATTTAAAAATTAAACTGGGTCCAAATAAGCACCCATTTTGTAAAAATGACCCATCTGTTGCTCAGCGAGCGGCGGCACTGACCCTGAAGGTTCATCTCAGCTCTCAGATGCCAAGGTGATAGGAGACGTAATTAACACAAGGCTTCAGAGCGGCTGAGGAGATGTTTTCACTGTCTGTTTCACCTCTATCTGCTCAGCAGCCTGACACTGCACTCTCCCTGTCTCCTGACGTCCTGTCTGGGCCTTTCAACACCAAATAATTTGGGGATCCATTGGATGTGAGGGAGTCTCACACCAGCCCTATACTGTCAGTCTCTGCTCCATCCATTCCCTGCTGTTTTCTAGCTCTCTCTCCTTCTGACAGGCACAATCACTGACTGATTTCTTCTGCTGGCTGAATGCCGTCAGACCTGAACTTTGGGTCAAGAATGTGCATGAGAAACCGATAAACCTATTATCTCTCTTGAGAATAAGCCGGATCCAGAATAATATGAACACAGGCACATTTTGGCTCCTTTTCACAGTAAACAAAATACAGAGAATGAGATGAAATTACTATTTACAAACAAATGCTCAACAGCGATGCTTCGTGGCTCTTCAGGTAACCCATGAAATAGCAGTTTTAGATTAGTGTTTTATTCATATTGATTTGAAAATGACCAGAGCTGTCTGTGGGGTTGAAATACTGGAGATTTGGGATTTTTAGACTTCCACCAGGATCAGTGTCTCTAGACAAAAGCAGGATTTGATTAGAGGAGTATTTATATTAAAATAAGACATATAAGTTATTTTCAATTGCACTATTATCTCACAATATCAATGTTTTTACTGTTTTGTTATTTTTTTTCAGGTCAGTAAATTTGATTATTCTATTACATTTATATTTAAACTCACACACATAATTATATAAATGAGTAAAGCTTGCTGACCCATGTCAAAGATAATAGAGCAAAACATCTTAGCTTTAGGCTAAACAAATGAGAAGAAAACAAAGTGTTACTCTCCCCTATTTAAAGTGTTATGAACTTTAACTGTTTACTGAATTTATACTCACAGACTTCTTACTCACACATCCCTATGAGAGAACGCTCATGCATATCAGAATGTCTTAAGGGCAGAAAACACGGCAGAGGGCACTAGACTCATGATCATTTCACATCTTCAGTGTATTTCTGTTTTTAATGTAAATTGACTTGTGCTTCACGGGCATTAATTATACAGAAAGAGAAAAAAAAAGAGAATCATTGAGAGCCGTGTTATGTCTGTCAGTAGAGATATAGACAGGCTCACTAGAGATCAGAGCTAACCGAGTTAACAGTCAAAGCTCACTGAGAGGTTTCTCTGATCAAACATCTCGCTTCAGACTGCTTAACATTTTCCATACATGTCTGAGAGATGCCCTCTCCACACAAACATCTCAATCAGACCAAACTCAACTACATGGGGAAGATTTTTTGTTTTTAGTGAATACACATCAAATCTTTGGATTCAGGAGTTTTTGTGGGACAAAAATGCAACTATGCATACTACAGTGGATACACAGAAAAGAAAAGAGAGATAAAAAACGCAGTCAAGTATAAGCCTTATGCATAGCAATCACGAAAAATGCACAAAAGCGCTGTGAGATTTAAAACATCTCAGCATGTTCAATCAAATAATCATAAAGGAAACCTTACTTGACTTTATATTAAAAAGCACAGCATAAAAATGATCTTTTCTCAAACAGTGAGAAAATGGAAAAAGTGCTATTCATTTATTTTGTAAAAAAAAAAAAAAAATACTAAGGGGGGGTTATGGCTAATTCTGAATGTGATGCTACATATAAATACACAAGGAAAAACAACTAAATAATTCAGTTATTTTTGCATAAAAAATAATGCAAAATACAGTTTCATGGTCACAATGAAATATATCTCAAAAAGATTTGTTGTCATCTGACGGATGCCCACCAGTGTATGAGCTGCTGATGAGGGCTCCAGGGATTTCCTTTACTTCACAAGAGAGGGAAAGAGACTCTACAGTGCACTATATAGGGTGTCAGCATTTTGTAGTGCTGTCCAAATTCTTGGTAAACAATTTCATTCCATATATAGTTCACTGTCGTGTACCCATAATGCAATCTGATTTATAGTGCACAACTGAGTTTAACTGGTTACCCATAAAGCAATGCCAAGAGGTCTGCCAGATACTAAAGGAAAACTCAGTTTGCAACTTTAGTTTATGTTGCATCAACTAGGCTATAATATAATATAATATAATATAATATAATATAATATAATATAATATAATATAATATAATATAATATAATATAATATAATATAATATAATATAATATAATATAATACTTTGCCTAGAACTTTGCCTTTTTTAAAAACAAATTGCACAGAGGAAATTATAGTTTAGTGGATGAGACCTATTTTCTGTTATTGTCTGAAGGTGCCATATTCATCTACATCTAGTCAAATAATTTAATTCCCAACTTTATGGAAGAATATTATGTGCTTCATTAAAAGAAGATCTGATATTCCTCTATAAAAGCCATAATCAACTATTTAAAGTCATAAAATTGTTACTGAATGAAAACATCATACACATTTAAATGATTGCCATTGTGTTTCAAAAAATTGATCTGAGCCAATCTATATTGTTTAATTTTTTAAAATGATTAACTTTTTAGATATGAATTATTGTTAGATGTTTTACAGTGTAGATTGCTGTATTTATATGAACTGTGTTTGAATGGACACTGGTAGAAGCTACTAAATAATTAACATGGAAAACTTTTGCACCAAGAATAAACCGAAAACAGCTGAGCCAGAACCGCCGGACCTGGAGGGACCGAAGAACTTTGAAATGATAGGTGAAAAAGTGATGGAGGTGACGTCCAACCAAATCATTAGGACGTGTTTACAACCGGACCCGTGGGTACAAATGTAAGAAGCTGAACATGTCAGTCAGTACGTAGATAAAGGTTCAGATAGACATGTTGTTCTTAGTCAGTGTTCTCAGAAATATACAGTACTGCAGAAGACTAGCAGCAGATTTTTAAGCATAATGCTGGTGTAAACGGGGGTTTAAACTTAGTGAGATGTGACCCAAATCCAAAAATGGATAGACGCACACATATAGATGGCCAAACCAGGCCTGTCAGTGTGTGACCTTGAAAAGCCATATGTATGTATTGGTGTGTAAGATTTTTGCCCCACATGCTAAAATTATCCCCTAACATTTACTTTTCACTAAACAATGTCACACACGCACACGCACACGCACGCACACACACACACACACACACACACACACACACACAACACACACACACACACACACACACACACACACATAAATAAACAATGAACACACGCACGCACAGAAAAAGAAAGACACACACACTGCAGAAGCATTTCCTATGCTGTTTTCTAATGCGAAATCAACCCTCCCACTATACATCTGGGCCTAACAACATGAGTAAGTACAAAGTAATTAATACTAAAATGATTTTTAATGATTATCCACATTACTGTAGCAGTTATTTTTGTATAATATATATATTCTTTTTTAATAGAATGAATAATTAGAATAATGAGAACGTAATGAGAATTGGTAAAATTAATTAACCTGAAATTAATGAAACAAAGATGAAAATAATAATGAATTGAATGAAGCAAACAAACAGGAAATAAGCAAAATAAATAAATAAATAAATATTGTCTTGACAGTTGTTTTCTTTATTCAAACTTTTACTACATATTTATTTTTTCTCTTTCGATTTTTGAGGTAAAATATATCTTTATGAGATTCACCCTAGTATTAATAATCAGAAAAAAAAAAAATTTTGAGGTTAATAAAATATAAATAAATATAATATATACATATACAATATATATATATATATATACACACACACACACACAAAAAGACTAGCTCTGTAGTCTAACTATTTACGGTTCCAAAGCAACATTATAACTTTACATTGATAATGAGAGTGCTTCAGCTCATCGACTTGTCCAATCAGAATTCAGCGTCAGAACTATTCACTCTTGAGCTGATGTTTAATGTGGGAGTCAGTTGCTTACCGCGTAATAAACTCTGGGCTGTCTGGATGTCTGATTCATTCAGCATACAGTATCTATTATTCAGACCGATAACCAGTGAGTTTATTCAGAGTAATTCATAAAACACTTTGACCAATTCATAAAAAACAACTCAAACTCCACTTGTTTATGAATCAGACATCACTAGCTGAACAATGCCATACTCTGTTTACTGTTGTCACACGCAATTGAAATTTCTTCCCTGTTTACCATCTTACTGCACCCAATCTTTCTCTCGTGTCACATTCAATTCAGACTGCGAGTTCACAGCTCAGCTTAAATATAAAATCTGGCTGCTGCAGGGCTGTAGATTTAGATTCTGCTCAAACAACTGTGATCTCTAAAATATGTCCTCACCCCTCAAAACTTCCCCGAGCAGTGTCAATCTTGACAATGATAAAAGCATGGAAGTGTAAAACACTAAACTTTCATCCGTTTCCCTAGATGCAATGCTAAGATTTTTTTTCCCGCTTGTGCTGATATAACCCTACATCAGTATGTGATCATAAAAGATTCCCTTCCTAAGCCTGTGTTCACACTTCCACTACTCAGCATAAACCTCTGGCTTTAAATACAGTGCTATCCTGAAAGGAAAAGCTGTACGATATCAAGGTAAAGAGATGAGGAGTTCGGCCCCTAATCCACTACAGAGATGGACAGGGGAATCACCGAGTGAAGACACTTAGTCGGCTGACCTGAACAGCTATTTGGATGCATTGCCTGGATTACAGCTATCTATCTAACACCACCAGAGTCGCAGGCTAAAAAAAAAAAAAAAAAAATCTCAGTGTCAATGCGCCTCTGGTTCATCTATGGCAGGGGTGTCAAACTCAATTCCTGAAGGGCCAGAGCCCAGCAGAGTTTTTTTCTAACCCTGCTCAAACAAACATTCCATGTAGTTTTAAAATAAGTCTGAAGTACTTGATTAGTTGGATCAGGTGTGTTTAATTTGTGTTGAATCTGAACTCTGCAGGGCTCCGGCCTTCCAGGAACTGAGTTTGACACCCCTGATCTACGGGTAAATATTTGTCACAAGCAGGGTTGTGCACCATTCAGAAATGAATTGAAAGTGGCTTTTAAATTTAAATTTTTCTCTGAAATTGAAGTGGATTAGAAAAAAAAAAAAGGTGTTGAAACATTTTCACTCTTTAAATTGCAAGTAAATTTCACAAATACAAAGAGATGGCAAGAAACAAATGACAGTAAATGTGAAATCTTGAAGTAGAAGAACTTAAATATTATTTTCATGTAAACCATACTCTTATAATCTTTGTTTTATTTACAAGTTATTTTTTTTAGTGTATCAAAAAGGTAGAATGTAGAATTACAGTTCAAAGTCTGAAAACTGTATAAAAAGTCAAGTAGGAAGGTTTATAGCCTTTAGAACGATAGCCAGATAAAATATCAAATAATGAAATATGTAAACTTACAATGTAAAAAAAATCTGTGATATTTATGATAAAATACCGGCAGCTGTGATTGCCAGAACTTGACTGTAAAAAATATGGTAGCAACATTTTAGGTTTTACAGACTTTACTTAAATTCACAATAAAATACCATATTTCATTAATTGATGTAATGTTAATAAACCAACATGTTGAAGTACTAATATCTGTTTTGAACCATTGTAATGCACTGATAACCACCAAAAACTGGTGGTGATGACAAAGTCACATGATGAACCAAAGCTCATCACAAACAGCTTTTCTACGAGCTAAGGAGGGCAATACTTATATGTAGAAGGTGCACACAGTGTCATTCACACAAACACTAAACCCCATCATGGTGAAATGTAGAAGGTGCACACAGTGTCATTCACACAAACACTAAACCCCATCATGGTGAAAAACTAAGAAGAAACATGTTATTTCAACGAAAAAATAAAACATCAAATATGAAGTGTCATGCAGGGAAGTCAGGGAGTGGCAATTTACGTTTTTTTGTTCACTGTAAATTATACAATGACTTTTTCTTTTTCACTTCCAAAAAACATATTTTTAACAGTATTTTACTGTAAAATTACATTAAATGTAATTACATTTATTTACCGAATATAGTAACTTACTGTTCACCAGTTAACAGGTTTTTACCGTAGCATTTTTACAGTCTTTAACTGTTAAAATCACAATCATTTCTTACAGTGTACATATTTATGTTATCTGTCTGTGTATGTCTGACTGCCTGTCATTAACCCGAGTTTATATATATATATATATATATATATATACTGTATATGCATCACAAACTATGTCTGATGTCAAATATCACTGTCTTCTTACTATGATATGTCCATTGTGCTTTTTATGTAACATAGTCTGACTGGACTGTATTAAACCAAATTTTAGTTTTCTTCACAAGGCCTTGGGAAGGTCTTTGCAGTGGATTTCTGAGAGAAAATAAATAATAAATCATGCCTTGTCACCATGTGTACATAAACCTTAAATGACCAGACCTTGATATGGTGATGAATGCTTCAAGTCAATATACCCCAATGAGCTGGATTATGAGGCAATAAAGAGTGCTCTTCAAATGGCGATGACAGTAATCTAATGAGTGACACGTTTTGATATCAGACAGCCCCTGTCTTTTCCTTGACAAAGTCATCAGGCAGTTAAACCTCATGGGCACAGAGTGAGATTTTCTCCTCTAGGCTTCGGTGAAAGATGAACCGGTATCTAATTCATTTTCTCCTTGTTGTTTATCTAAAGGTGGGGCTGGATATATCATGACAGACTGTGACAGGGCCGTAAAGAGGAGGCTGTTAAGATGTCCGGATGGTTCAAATGTAATTGCAGTTTTCTCCTTTTTGACACTCTTTCTGCAGGCTAAAATAATAATGGAAAAATTAACCTGTGGGGTTCAAGGCTATTGGATTTGAGTTTCCCTGATATGAATCTTACACACAGAAGTTGTGAACAGCATCTTTAAGTGGTCAGAGTTAGAATAACTTTAGGGGAGACTGAGAACAAATGTAACATTAAATATCTTTGATCAAAAAACAGGTAAGAGAAATTATACATGCTCAGTAAAGTTCTCTGTCTGCCTGAGAACACTTGATTTAGAAGAATAAAAGAGATTCTTCCCTCCCCCCGGATATAAAGTATTTTTCTTCTCCTGTATAAAGTTATAATGATTTTGAAACTTTTAACTTTTGTCTATTTCATGTGTAGGTTGTTGGGTAAATGTTAGCATGAATGGCAGATATTAACACTGTAGCGCTCATACAAAAATTGTACGATGCTGTGAGGTTGGGGACAATATTAATAGTTATACTAACTATTATTATTATTATTAGTAGTAGTAGTATTCAACAATCTTACAGCATTAACAGACTTATAATTTTTATGTTTTAAATTAAATTAATAATAATTTATAATAGAAAACTTACATTTAAAAATGTTTACACTTATAAATAAAATGAATATTAAAATAAAACTTATCTACAATACAACTTTAATGCCACAGTAAAATGTAACAATTTAAAAATAAATATAAAGAAAGATTTGAAAATAATCTCAGTATTCCTTTTTTACAATAAAATTGGAACATTAAAAGATTAAAACATTAATATTTTGAGAATAATATCAAATTTACTAGAATAAAGTTGAAGTTTTTTTTCAGAGTCATAATAGGGGTATAAGATTTCTATTTCAGATTTCATAAATGAGCTGTATTACTACAACTTTAATCTAAAAAGAAAGAAAAAAAGAAAGAAAAAAGGCACTAAAAAAAATGTGCTATTAATGAACCAACTGCACATCCAGGAAAAAAAAAAAAGTGAATGATAGATCCAGACAGAGTAAAGGATGACGCAACCTTTGTCCACCTCAGTGCTTTTTCTGTGTCCGCACTATTTAAGACACTGATAGATTTGCCAGTCCCTCCTATCCTCTCTGAAAAAGAAATAACCCATTTTGACCCGTCTCTCATGGCATTGATTGATAGGCTATGAGCGTCGGACTTAATAACCTCTATCATACTATCCAACCCCTCTGCTGGCAGCAGGCGCTAGTTTGTTTATGGGTGGCATCTCCTTCAATATGCCACGTGTGTGAAAGCTCTACCTGTGCTAATGGTGTGGGCTGAGGGATTGGACTGTCAGCTGGGAGTGAGGCCTCATTTTTCTACCTGCCTGCTGTCCACATTTCCAACCCCACAGAACCACCCTCTGTACCCCAATCTGTCAGCCTGGACCTCAGCTCCCATGATGCAGCAAAAAAAGGGAGATGGCTTGTCAGCTCCGGTTGGCTGGGTGACAGTTCTATATGTTGGATCAGGGTGAACGGGGCTGTTTAATCTGGTGATGTGGTCACATGGATTGTGCTTGTCTCGCTTGGTTAGCTTATTCACATTGAGGAAGAGAGCAAATGTTCCTTCAGCTTTTTTGAAAATGTTTTAAAAGCAAATGTTCATGACTGCCACGGTAGCATATGAAAGCTCAAGCTTATGGAATTAATCTCCCTCATAAATGAGCATTTACTGTCTTTTTGGCCAAAAGAAACTACAAAACATCAGGTTCGGGAAGTATTCTAGGTTATTATCTCTTTGATCATGATATTCGAGCACTCTTCTTGCTTTCAGAGTAAATGCTTTCTCTCTCTGTGCTGATCCAAACAATTACACAGTGCAGAAGAGGCAGGTTGCAGATTATTTATTGAATCAAACATAATTGCATTCTTTCTGAAGTGCTGAGATCTCAAAGGCACTTTCTTGTGGCAGAATCTTGTGCATACACACAAGTACATTATACACTACTGTTCAAAAGTTTTTTTTTTTTTTTTTTGGATACTTTTATTCAGCAAGGATGAATAACACAACTATTTTAAATTTTGACTATACTAATAAATGTTACTTGAGGACCAAATCAGAAAATTAGAATGATTTCTGAGGTATCATGTGACACTGAAGACTAAAATAATGGCTGCTAAAAAGTCAGCTTTATATGACAGCAATAAGAATGTTTTTTTATATAAATATATATATATATATATATATATAGATATATATATATATATATATATATATATATATATATATATATATAATTATTATTAATTTAATTAAGTTAATACAGTAGGGGAGAGGTAAAACAGCTCTGTAATACGTGTTTCCTTCTGGAGCATCAGTGAGTGTTTGAACTTTTTTGTAGCAGCTGCATGTAAGTTTCTCAGTTGTTATCAGTGTGAAAAGATGGATCTCAAAATCACACAGGCATTGTAGGAAAGGGTTCAAATAAGCAAAAGTTGCTGGAAAATCAAATAATTAACAATTTAACTGTTCAGGACAAACAAGCGACTCATGAACAGCTATCACAAAAAAAAAAAAAAAAAAAAAAAAAAAAAAAAAAAAAAAAACAGGCCAGGATCATCCAGTTAACAACACAGAATCAAGCATATGCAAGCAAAACTTTAGAACGGGTCATTTAATTATTTTCTCTTGTGGACTATCAATCAAGAATTACCCACCAGCTTTTGAATGGTAGCCTACACACAAATCAAGCACATTATGCATATATGCAGACTTACTTCTAAAAAAACAAGAGACGATTTTTAAAATGAAAGTAAGGCTGGGAGAATTTAAATACGTGAAACGATTGTAGAGGGAATTTGCTCATCATCGGCTCGTTCATCCCTACATTATATGCACACATTGCTGAAATACATGTAAATTAATATCTAAACCGCACACATGCTTCTTCATGCACACATTTAGAATCACTCATATACATACACTGAAAAGGTTTAGAGGATGAATAAACATTTTCCTTACCATATATTCCTGTCGATATGCATGGAAAGGCCTGTAATAGAAAAAAAAAGCAAAAAGTAAGCCAACTCTGAAATTAAATTAATATAAAATCACATAAATTCTGACCCAAACCTAATTAGGAAGAAGAAAACCGCCTTAGAATCTGAAGTTAGCCATTGAATGTTCAGTGACTCAGAGTTCAGAGAAACAGGCAATGAAATGAGCCCAACCTTAGTTTTCAGCCTTGAGTTGTTGTTTCTTTACAATTCCTGCTAAGCTTGCATTTTGATAACATGCATGAATTTCATTAAAGCCAACCCTATGAAATTCTACTCTGTAAATGGTGTGTTTCAGAGAAATTTGACGTTTAGTGAATGTCGAATGTTTCATTAATAGCCAGTGGGAATAACTGCTAATGCAAGCTTACACCAATCATAAATATATATTAAAAAGCCTAAAGACATGGGGTGTTGCTTTTTACTGAGCAGACGTGTTTGTTTTTGTGGATCTCTAGGCTATACAGAAACACTTAGGCTTCAAAGAAAAGGATGAAATGAGCATTTCTTCCTGTTGGGGTGGACCAGTGGTCTCCAACCCTGCTCCTGGAGACCAACCGTCCTACAGATTTCAGCTCCTACCCCAATCAAACACACCTGAACCAGCTAATCAAGGTGTTCAGGGCTACTTGATAATTACAGACAGGTGTGTTGGAGCAGGGTTGGAACTGAAGTCTGGAGATCCCTGGGGTAGACAGAGCACTTACATTTGGAGCAGTGCTTTGACGCGACGCAGCACGCAGACATGACATCCATCTAAATCAGTTTGAGATAACACATACTGTGATATACAATAACAGTGATATTGCCACCTGTAGGCTTCGCCGCCTGCTTTTGACACGCACCCAGTGAGAAAGATCCATTTCGATTTACTTCCCCTAGCGAGAGACTTCCAAAGCAACATTTTGCCTGTCGTCTGGTGTTGATCAAATTAATCTGACAGTTAATTAAGGGACAGTCATAGTTCAGTATGTCAGGACACATGTAGTAGCTGGATGAGAGATGGCCTCTGGGAAATGTATGACAGTATGTAGAATACATCCAGAAAATGTACACAACATTTTAATACTCCTGAAAATTATAATTTATCAACTCATGGCCTTTACAATATCCTGCATAATTGTGATGGGTAAGTGGGGCCTTGGATTGGAGCCACTTGGAATCTAGGAAACATTTGGATCTGTTATGATGATGGAGCTCTGAACTGTCATAATTACAAAACTGCAGAACAACCCATTGTGGCAAGTGTTGCCAGTGCAGATGAACATGACAATCCCAAAGTGTCTTTTTGCCTCATTTCAGTTGTGGATTTGGCACACGAGGAAAAAAGTGAATGAAAGATTTAAATATACATGAATCGGTAAAGATTCACTAGAAAAACACTCAAAAAACATTTACAAATCTATTTTACTGTAAGTAAGTTAAACATATACAAATACATGTGAAATGTAGGTTACTATGTGACTCATGTGCAAAGATGAACTTACTGTACTGAACAAAGCAGGATTCAGTTTGCATTAAATGTCATCATTAACTTAACCTCTTGTCGATTTTTTTTTTCTTTTTGTTTTTTCTACAGAACACAAAATAAGACATTTTAAAAACAAGATTTAAAAACAAAACAAAACCTTGGGTCATGCTCCAAAATGTTTTTAAATGGTCAAAATGAATTAAAAGTTAATGAAAACTTTCTTTTTTGAGAAATACTCACTGATCGTGAACAGGGCGAGAACCCCTGATTTAGGGTCAGTTCTAGAATATGAAATCTGAGACCCTTTATGTCTCTTGTGTAAATTTCTGGTCCCTTCACAAGCAAATCTATGTTAACATTACCATATTCTAGTCAAAATGTTATATGATGACGTCTCATTTGTAGCTCTGAAATTCTGACATTAGAGAAAATAAATTGTCCAAAGTGTGAAAATATTCTTAATTACCTGCATTCATAAAAACGAATAAAAATGTAAATGAAGTGATGTTTATTTAGGGGTGTTTATTTGTGTTTCAGTATTCACTGATAAATGATATATAATTTTGTGAACAGGTGCGTGAGAGTTTTCTACCATGGAACAAAAAAGACCAGCGCGACTGAGGGCGAAACAGAGCAACTCCGATATTTATGGCCATATTTTTAAAAGATTAAAAACTTACCATACTGTAATAGGTCTGGCTCTGCGGCACTTTGCACCAGATGTATTACTCAAGAGCAGGTTTAGAGCTGCAACAACCATCATTTTTCCATACGACCGTGTTCCACACGCCCTGTTCCACATTCATCATTTTTAGTATATTAATAAACAGTAAAGAGGAGATATTTATTCAAAGCTCTCATTTGTCTCCACAAACCAGCTGAATCTGTGCTTTAGCATAACATTTATCACAAAAAAACAAAGTGTGACCACTGCGTTAATGCATAATGACAAATGCAAATTTCGCTATCATTTCTGTTTGTTTGGATCTAGATTAGAACAGGAATAACCATTCAACAATAAAGTGAGTGTTAAAAAGGTGTGAATGCCAGCGAGAGCGGCATTTGTTGACGTTGCTCTGACCAGGCGAGACGCTGTTTAATGACACTCTAAAGGCTGCTAATAAGGCTTTGTTTTAAAAATGTTTGAAGTGCTAAAAGTAGGTATTTTCCATATCAAATGAGCTTTTGTGCTGCAGCGAGAGCTTTAGCACAGAGCAGACTGTAATTGCAATAATGCTTCGCTAACAGAACATTAGAAGAAAAACAGCAACACACAACAACAGTGATATAATTTCAGGTGACAGCTGTACAAATCAAAGGCAGTTGAGCTTTGCAATGAGGAACAGATGAGACTCCTACTGAGCTGTGTACCTCTGATTATAAACCATAACTTATTGCTACAATAAAAACATTACACGGCCGTACGGCAGATGATGCGGCATTATCCAGCATGCGTGCTTCACCAGAGACCAGACTACTTTCATATTTTCCCTGATGTTTTGGTACTTTCTTTTTGTTTTTTCGCAGAGAGGAGGGGCTTTGTTTGGCTGGTTATTATTTTACAGGGTTGTGTCAAAGCACTGCTTGTCAAGATCAATATTTCAGCTGAGTCTTTCACTAAAGCTTTGACCTTTCCAGGTATACATCTCGCTTGGGCTCAAATTCCCCATGATGAACAGTGGAGGAGGGCAATTTTTAGAGCGCTGCTCGGCTCAACACAATGTAAGCACACTCGCCTGAGTCCCTATGGGGTACAATAAAGACTTTCTCAAAAAAAAAAAAAAAAAAACACACACACACACACACACACACACACACACACACACACACACACACACACACACACACACACACACACACACACACACACACACACACACACACACACACACAACAGCGTGCTAGAACTGTCCAACATGCTGGAATGTCATTCTGGAGATATCAGGGCTACTTCATGTGAAATCAACACACAACACAACACAACCCCATTTACTTTTTAAATTCATTCCTGGTCTTAACTCTTAATTATCCCAATAAAGATGGATGCAATTAGGCCAGACACTACATATTTATCTTTAAATATTTAGTTTCACTCAAAATGGCACACTACAAAAGTAACATGTTGGGAAAGTTGCTTTACCCATGTGTACTAATGTTTAAATTTACACCATTTTTTTCTTTTAATTTGTGTGTTGATTTATTATTATTATTAATGATAAGAACAATAACAACTACTACAACTATACTACTAATAATTTTTGAATTATATCTGCTACCCCTTACATTATATATAAAATATTGGATTGTAATGTATTTGAATATTGGAATTTATATTAAAAACATTCTGTATTGGAATTTTCATCCCAAAGGCATACGTCCTATCAGCAAAATCAATTATAAAAAAAATTCAATTAAAAACAATCTAATAATTCCCAGTTTGGCCCTTAGCAACAGATAAAACACATTAGATGATACCCAACATATTTGTCCTTTCAGCCACTGTACTGGCTCGATACAGCATTAAGTTTCATCAGAAAGTAACACGGAAGAACAGGGATCTATTGGCTTTACATGGCCACACACTGACTGAATACTCAATAATGATCAATAATGATAATATTCTTGGATGTACAGTTTCTAAATCCCTTGCAATTATAGGTAAAGAGCAGAGAGACAGTCTCGCTATTGAGTTCTGTGAGCAAAAACACACAGCTGGTGTGTGTGACTAATCATTTCTAGCTGGTGGAGGTGATAACTGCTTCACAGTGCAGCAGGCTACACAAAAGCAGAAGCCCACAACTCACTAGTTGATTAAGCTTGGCACAGTTACATCACTACCACCTTGTTTATATAAGCAACACTTGTTTATATGTATTACATCGGTTCATTTATATCAAACCACTGCCTTAATTAACAAGGCTGACATTATTACACCTTTGACATGACTTATTGTCCTGTGGCTGGATTATTATTTCTGATCTGTCAGTTCATTAGGACCAAATCAGGCTTACGGCCCACTTGTTTTTGCCTGCTTATTGTGTTTCGTGTTTATTTGCTTGCAGTAGCATGATGAAATTGGTCACAAGGGAAACAATTTCACTGCAACTGCTCTTTTCTAATCAATAATTTTTTGTGTTCTTCAGGTTGTTTATTAAAATTATTATTGTTATTTATAACAGAAACACCTTTTTTTGCTGGAACTCCCACTAGGTTTAAGAGCAGCTCTTAATTGAACGTATTTCTGTGTGGGTCTGTGTTTACGTGTGTCAACAGGCCAAATACAGTTTCTGCATTTCTGTGCTTGTTATGTCATGCTCCAGAGTGCTGTAGTGCCATTTATGTTATATGTTTATGTGGGTGATCAGAGTAGGGATTTTCAAAATTGAGTAGTTGGTGGGATGAATGAATGACAAGTCTATGTATAATCAGACTGTTTTAGGTGGTTTTCTTAGCCCTATATAAACACTAAGCAAACTTTCAATAGCATGATTGACAGCTATTTAACAAATAAATCAGCTAAAATTAATTTAATAAAAGTTAATTTTATAAAATAGACATCATAGAGTCTGCATAAAACAGACCCTGCTGATGGTCTAACAGTTACAGCTGCTAAAAAATATATAAAAGTACCATTTTACAAAAATGTCTCATTTGTTAACATTAGTGGACTACATTAACGTGAGCTAGTAATAAACAATACTTCTATGGCATGGATTAGTCTTAATATTAATTTCAACATTTACTAATATATTTTCAAAATCCAAAGTTTATCAGTATCTGTTTACATTAGTTAATGCAGTGTTAATTTTGACAGCAAATTTTGATTTAGTCTTAGCCATAGTCTTTTGATCATGATAGACACCGATTTAACTGTGGTGACACACAACATGCCTTTATGTTAAAATAAAATAAAACCACTAATTTTAATGAAATACCAATGGTTATACAGGCTAATTATGCATTCTTTATAGCAACTTTACCATATTCTTGATTCTTTCAAGCAGACATATTTATACCTGTAAATAAATTTCAATTAATCTTTAGGGCTACTAAAGTTTTTCGGTCAAGAGCAGTAAGTGATTTTCTGTCATTCTTTCGTTGCTTGATTAACATCAATGACTCGGACAATAGCAACTAAATTAGGCTGCTATCCCTTTAAAACCAAATGCACAGCTGCAATGGATGCAATGTACTGATACACGTTCTTCCTACTGCTTACGTTCACTTAAGACGTAATCAACTGTGTTTACGTGAATACTCGTCAAAATGGACAATTCGACATCATTTTGTGTGTAATTCTCCGTTCATGCAACGCCAAAGAGTACTCGTGTATGGAGGTGGATTAATCTCGTGCGCTGTGAGACGCACTCTCTGTGTGTGTATGCTTCAGTGTCTGCGCTCTGAAAACCAGACCGAAATAATTTCTCTCTTGCGTTTGTCAAATTTATCTATATGTCTGCTCTTCTCTTGCTCCCACATATTGACATTTTTTAATGTTTCATGCGACGTGTATTAAGTGTATTTTAGCTTATGTCCTGCCGGTTCATATGTACGCATCTAACCTCATAACCACGCAGCAGATTCGTTCTGAAATTTAACAGATTTTTGTCTCGTTTTTATTTGTTGACGAAAATGTCAATATATTTCCGTCATAGTTTTTGTCATTCAAAAAGAGTTGTAGTTAGTTGACGAACATTATGATGAAAATTGTTCATCAACCTTAATGCCCTGCAATGTTGTTATCATTAATTTAAACTATTACAAATAGCTTTTGATAAATGAAATAAAGCATATCCCAAAATTAGAACTGTTGCTTTGGCAACTAACTAAAATAAATAGTATTAAAATGAATAAAACTGAATTAAAAACACGAAAGAAAATGGCAAAAGCAAAGTTGCCAAAACTAAAATTAAAATTGAAAATATAAAAAGCTAATTCAAACTATTAATAAATTCTATAATAGTAGATAAATACTACTAAGTATTATACACTTAGTATATAAAATGTATTGTTGTAACACTAATGAGCGGATGGTATTCAACCATCTGTTTCATATTAATGAATCCTGAGTCTCTAACACATCCTGCACTCAGAGAGAAGAACTAAAAAAAAACAAAAGATAAGGACTTTTGTTTTTACGACATCCTCCAACATAAAACCCCCCCTCGGGCGCCGGGATGTCGATAACATCTCAGCCCTCGTGACATTTATTACACCTTCGAGATGATCCAGAGACACTCTCGTGAGCATCAAAGGAAAGAAACACCCGCCTTTATCACAGCACGACGACATTCCGGACACACACACACACACACACACACACCCACACGAGCATTTCTGGCTCACACATGAACACTTTTGATAAACTACCTCTGTATCTCTTTATGTGCTTAGATGTCTTCACGTGATATAGTGGAATAGATATAATGTTTACTGTGTGTTTAATCAAACTTTATATGCCTGTAGTTAGGAACAACTCTGTATTTCTGTATCCCTGACTCGCAAAGTTATAGTTTATGGTGTCTGTATGATCGTAGAAACCCGACTGTGACGAATCTCAACGGGCAAATTACAAAAAGATGCATTGTTTCAGAAGTACAATCTTTCTGAGGAAAAATTTTTAATTTTGTCATCGCCATGAATTAGACCAGTGGGCGGAAATCAGCAGACAAAGAAGATTTTTCCCGCCTCAGTTTCTCACACCTCATTTGGTTCATAAGGTGACATAGGTGTGAACCAACTTTTCAATAAAAAACAAAAGAAAACCCTTGCTCGTGGCATTCCGCCAGAGAAAGAGGGGGGTTTTCCCAGTTCGCGATCGGACTTCTCAAGAAGTCCCTCCGTTTGTTCTTCTTTACTTTTTCGTTTTATCTTAGTTTTTCTTTATTGTCTTCTGATATTTGACTTCGTTCAATTGTCCTCACGAGCCAAACGAACTTAAGTCTAATCATCTTTTGGCAAAGTTTACATTCGCGTTAACCACGAACTCACGCACCACCAGCTCCGGAACGGACAACGCAGAAGCTACAACAACGGACAATTTGAGCTCAGCTACACACAAGAGCCAGATCAAAGCAAGTATTGTCTTATATCGCAACTTAAAAAATTGCTGTTTAAGGTTGTCTAGGCTATTCCACTTTTGTGAAATTATCCAATGACTTGGAGTCTCTCGCAAAGTTAACTGTTTGAAAATTGTCACTCTGAGATCTGCCTTCCCTCTTTCTCTCTCTCTCTTTCTCTCTTTCTCTTTTTCTCTCTCTCTTTTTACTATTTTCGTTTGATTATCTTGTTTAAACTGTATTGTTTGTTTGCTATATACTCTTATTTACTCTGTGTGAATTGTAGTTATGTACTCTTTAGTCCGCTTTTATTAAATACAATAATTTGCTTGAACTGAACCGTTTTATTGCTCATCAAGTTCGAAAGTCCCTGAATCGTGTGATCTAACGCTACAAGCTTTGTTTTCTAGTAATTACTATTCAGTAATCTAAATACTACAGACACAGAAAATATTGTTCTTCCTGATCAGAAGATTAATATTTCTTGGAGTGTGTAAGAAGGGTATTTTTATTGATATTTGATAAGGGAGTCTAGCATACAGTTCGCGGGATGAACAGATTGTCTAGATAACTTACATTAATTCTAGTAAAGATTACCTTTAAATGATTAAATATTCCCTCTTTGGGTAATTTAATATTTGTAAGCAATAAGCACATCATATTCATAGACTCATGAATATTCACTTCATTTGAGTTAATTATTCCCCAGAAAGTGATTGTTGCTACATTGTACATTATTATTTTATATTAGATCATGTAAATAAAATTAAGAAATAAGGCCTTGTTGTAAAGTGTTACCAAATCTAGATGAATTTACTAGCTGACTAATTGACTAGTTGGGATGGCTAGTCAAACATATCAACCCACTGACCCTACTAAGTATAAATTAGATACTCTTTCACCCTGCAAAGTTTATCTTTAACCCCACACCAGCATGTCTTGTTTTAACCAGGTGAACCCAAAGACCTTGATTAGCCGGTTCAGATGTGTTTGATTAGAGATGGAACTTAACTGGTACAGATGAACCACTGATATAACATTCTGAAAGCCTCCGAGAGTCTTTTATTTGCACGCACACCTTAAGGTCATCCTTCTAATTAAGGAATTATCCACTTTAAGAAGGTGGGATCTCAAAGCAGATCTTAAATCCTTTTAAGTGTATCCATTTAGGTAACAAAGCCATTTGGAGAGGATGCACCATGACTTGGACTGAGACACTTGGCATGGCCTAGCATGGCCATGTGTGCATGTAGAGGCTCTGATTGCCAATAATCATAGTTCTGTTCTCATGTCCAGCCTGATCTAAAGCAGTGAATGCAGGTTGCCATGGGAACACAGTGCTAAAAACACCAGAGGCGAGGACATGACCCACTGGCCGCAGTCTTATCCTGTGTGTTTGTTCAAGGAGCTACAGAGTATAAATTACACAAGAGAGAGATGAGTTTTTTCTCACTGTCGGTAACAGTGCTTCAACACTGTTCATCACAGTCACAAACACCAGCTTTCTATAAAGTTTTTAACAAAAATAAGTTAATACTCGATATAATATTCATTAACAAGTCTTAGAGCAGCCATGCACTAAATTTAGTTTTAGCGAATCAACTTTATGAGCGGTAATAGAAATAAAGCTAAAATAAAAATTAAATATTAGATGACAGCTTGAACAAAAATGAGAAATTATAAAAGTTGAAATTAAAAGTTGAAGTACTAAAATGACTTTTACTGAAATAAACAGAAATATATTTTTTTCGTATAAAATTTACAAAAGCACATAAAACTAAAATTAAAATATAGCAAATGAAAAAAGCAAATTCAAAATATAAATAAATATATAAGAGTAATAATAAATCATAGAGAAAATAACTGTTCTGTTCAAAAACAATAATTTAAGTAATCATTTTTATGAGTGAGTCATTGAATCATTCACTCTACCAATTCATTCAAAACACTGATTCAGAGATGTAGACTGGTTGATTCTGCTGTGGCTTCATTTTTAATTATTATTATTATTTTTTTGACAGAAATATACAAAGTAATATGATGATGTTTATCTAAAATATATATTATTACCCAATGCTGAACTTTAAAGAAAAAAAAAAAATATATATATATATATATATATATAATAAATATATATATGTATATATGTAAAAAAAAATACTTGCAATATTTTCATGTATGCAATTTCTGTGTCAAGTGTTCCAAAGCACTTGGTCTATTCTACCATTGCTGATATGGTATAATTTAATGTAATAAAGGGTAGAGTTCTTTTTAACTATTTCAATACATAAATAATTTGTATGGCCAGTCTAATCTATTTTAATATTCCATAACACATGGAGGTCCAGCTAGTGATGCTAATAGACACCGTCATGGTACATGAGAATGACAGACAGACTCAGGGGAGCATCAGAGAAATCCTAGTGAACAAAGGCCAGTAACTGACAGAGCCACTGGTGCAATGAACTCGATTAACACTCTATCACCACTTTTATGGCTGACCAACTGCTGCTCCTTCATGCAGTCTAACAGAAGAGTTCGATATCCTCTCAACAACTGCAAGTGCTTGACTGAAAATGAGGAGTAAACTTTCACAGATACTTTGATAGCCCCAGTACCACACAAGTCCATCCAATAACCTGAATGAATGAATGAATAAATGAACGAACGAATAAATGAACAAATAAATGAATGAATGAATGAGTTGGAAAAAATAATAAAAATGGGCAATACCATGAAATAACTTTCTAAAACATGCTTTTGCCATTGCAGCAAATGAAAATTGCAGACTGGCATAGTATTACTACTTACTCTACTTAAAATACAACAGGAAGAAAAAAACACCAGCTAAATCTCTCTAACTTTCCAGAAATGCACAAGAACGAACATTTTGGGTGAGACATTTCAACCGAAACAATGCGTGTTGTGGAGGAACAAAAAGACCGAAAGCAGCTCTCGCAAGTGCACCTACACGTCACTTTAATTCTGTCCGCTGCCTGAATTTTACAATTCAAGCTCCAGTGTGTTGTCAGCAGCAGCCTCCTTTAAAAAATGTATCATACTGATCTCTTTGTTTGTGCCGACGGATGAAGGCTGGTCTGCCCGGCTCTGCAGCATGTTTATCAGCAGGGCCCTGGAGACGACACTTCACCCTGACAGGCAGAATAATAGAAGCCATTCTCCTCTATCCGCCGCACAATCTCCCTCTCATTACAAAACGTCCAGATCAATTCCTTTAAAGCCCTGAACTTTACATTGATTAAGATCTTTACTCTGACACGTAGCTAATGGTCTTATTAAATGTTTTATTGTATTTATCATGAAAACTATGACATTATATATTGAGGATGGCATTCGAATCAGGGGTTTAAAAGGGAACTGTTAAAATGGGAATAGAGAAGAAAAGAATGGCGTGAGAAAAGTGAGAAATGACTATATGACATATATCTGCACATATAGCAGCTACTGTAAAATATAAAACTGCAGCTTACTCTCAGACACAGCAATGCCTCACTCTTATGTGGACTTAGATCAAATATAACATAATGCAAACTGGCAACGTGAAAATACAATAAATAAATAAATACCAAATCAATATTAAAGTAAGGAAATGTTTTGGGTATAAAGCAGTACTCTCAAATAACATTTTTTTTTTTTTTTTGAGGAATATGATGTCAACCTCTGAAATTGTGTTGACCAGCCTATTGAGGACTGATGTCCAGTATCTCTTTGAAGTCTTTTTCTAGTTATGTAATTTTCCGGATAGACCAGAGATCAAGACACCACACCATTTCCCTAAAAGAGCTGACATCATACAAGTGCTTTTATTCCACATCCCAAAAGGATTATTGGATGAAGTCGAAGAGGGAAACTTACAGTAACTGTACATTTCAGAAAAAGGAATCTTCATTAAATCTGCAGCAATTTCTTTCAGATGTAACCCAATTTTAAACATTAAATAAGAATGAAAGGCCTCTTTTCAACCGACATTAGGGCCCATTCCGTCTATAAATCGACATTTCCTGCATATATTATCATGTAGAGGACAAGAGGCCATCCTTTCAGTGTTCCTTGTCATGGTTTCTCTCCTGTGCCCTGCTCCCAGTGTAAAACAGCTAATTAAACATTTTTTCCTTTCAAGACATCCTTCAGGAGTTCAAAAGCCACATATCAAAGGACGGTTCAAAGGAAATCCAGAGTCAAAAAAGCAAAAGGTGCCAAAATGTTCTACATTTGAGAAAAAAAAGTGACTGCCGGTTTAGTGCGGTTTCATAAGCATAAGCTGTGAGGGATGTGAATGTCCTACAAATAAAGATGGAATGTTATTTCTCTCAGTAAAACATTCACTTTTTTTCTGCACGGACACATTATAAGTGCTATAAAAATGAGCTTTTTTAGTCTGTGGGTTTGTCGTGATTTTAAATTCTGAAATGACTTGAGGAGCAACACTAAGGTGGCTGAACATCTCCTAACATTTCCTGCCTTCGTTTCAAGCTGCTCTATAATTGATTTGTGTGGTTCCCGGCATTTTAAAGGCATACTAATGACTGCCAAAAAAAAAAAAAAAAAAAAAAAAAAAAAAAAAAAAAAAAAAAAATGAACAGTTGTCCTTGACTAATGTGGGTAGCTGTGGAATTAAACAGGGAAATTTGTCTCTCTTCTTTTTCCACCTTTGACTTTGACTGTATTCATATTTTACCAATCTGAGCAGTTGATTAAAACATGAGAGGGAAAAAAGATTCATATGCCTAATATCCGATGTCTGGTTAATTACACTTCCAACAGGAGGGGCCATTTCATTACATCTAATCTGTGGTCACAAAACCCAACTGAAAGCACATGATATAAATTATAATATACAAGAACAGATGATGTTTGCTCTAACGGGTTTAAGACGGCAGCGAGGGACCGTGGGAGGTTAGTGGGGCGATGGGAAAACAGGAACAGGACACTGGCATAAAGGTCACTTATATTGTGGCGCTCGGGGAGAAATGGCTGGCTGGCATCTGGGGTGTATTTTTAGATGAACGTCCAGTGCTAAAGGAGGACACAGGATTGCTGTCATTGGGGAGTGTTACTCAGGTGCAGAGACTCTAATTGTTCCAGCTCTACAGCATCTCTGTGATGCATTCTGGGAAAGCATGTAAGCAGAGAGGCAAGTAATATTAAGAGTCATATTGAATTTATGAAACAAATCTAATAAGCTTTGTTTTATCTATGTTATTTTGTTCAATATATAATTTATTATTCAACCACCTACTAATTAAACTCATTATGGACCAAACTTTGTTGCTACCTGAACATGTTTATTGATGCTGTCTTAGGCTGAGAATCACATGCACTGATTTGGCTTTCGGAGACCATTATGTATCCAGGAGATGACATTAGCTATTCTGTCTTTGACTTTCCAGCCAAAAACTTCACAGACTCCACTCTTATAATTCCTCATCTAATTAATGTATCTGCAGTGGAGAGATTTTATTAATATCAGATTTTACTCTGACTCCAAACGTTCTTGGGGGTATTCATTAGATGGTGTTCTTTGCACTTAATCAAGGTTATAAAGGCCATTTTAATTGATCTTTAAAATCTGGAAAAAGGGCTTCAAATTCCGGCTTAGGAGTTGCTGTGAATGGTGAGATATATGTAGAATATCAGTACTTTGCAAATTAACAATTAACTACGATGCATCTTTTTTTTTTTTTCACTGTGAACTGCAGACCATGGGTCATTTTTTAAAAAGTTATAGAATGGATTCTTATATCCAATTTCTTTGAATGCTTATGTTTTTCTTGATACACAAGCAGCTACATTCCACAAGACTAATGGAAAGTTAATTATACATAATAACGATGAACATAATTGTTTTAGAGCTATTTTCTCTATTACATCCATTTAATGGCAACCAGAATTTGACCATGTAATTCTCATAAAATGTAAAAAGGCATCAAAACACCATGCAGTGATATTATTGTTAACAAATGTAACATATAATGCATTAATTAATTAATTAATTAATTAATTAATTAATGCATTCATGCATACATAAATTAATATTTTCTGTGCATATATGTATTAAAACTAAAAAAACTTAACTAATATTTAATATATTATATACAATAATTAATTAAACTACCCTACCCCCAATCCCTTAATTGAACTATGTAAACCATTTACTCAGCACATCCTATTTAAGTTGCCAGCTGGGATCAGACACATCACCTTCTATCAATATATTTCAATACACTCAGCATGTTAAATAATTTGCATGCTGTATTAAGCCTAAAATGGCAGAAACGTAATAATAATGCTAGTGAAAAATCACGGTCACAGTTGTCTGCAGATAAGAACAATCTGGAACTGTGTTGTCCAGTAGCTTTTTCCATCGAGTAAAGGAAGAAAAAAGGGCACATGCAAGTGACTGGAGTACTGTATACAATTAACTTCAAAGCAGTATCTTTACCTCTGAACAAACAGGCTTTTTCCAACATGTCAGCCCACTCTAACCGAAAGCGCCTTTGGGAGTGTGGTGTGTTTGAACGGAACTGCATCACATATAGTCTGTGGGAAGATCCACATGATGTGGTTGGCTCTCTCCCACTATGTAAGCACATAAATCTGCTTGTGCCCTGGAGGTAGGAACCGGCAGCACTAATTGACTGTAGAAAGATTAGGGGTCAGGGCCCCGGTAATATTAACATTAATAAACTTGATCCTCCAAATGAAAGCAATCAGCCAAGGGGGTAGTAAGGTCCCTTTCTGCAGCACCGTGACCCGGTCAGATTACTCTTAGAGCCCTGAAAACAGATGCATGTGTGTAGAAGCATGCCTGTTAGATGCTAAACAGAATTGCAGAGTGAAATATTCACTCAATGTTTTTAATAAAAGCAACAAGACAAAAAATCATGACAATAACTAACTATTTTTAATTTAAATATACACTACATTGCAAAAGAGAGGTCAGTAAGATTTAAAGAAACAAATGAATCAGCAAGAACACATTAAATTTATCAAAAGTGAAAGTAAAGACATTTATAATGTAACAAAAAAAAAATCTATTTTAAATAAATGTTTACAGTTTCCACAAAAATAAATAAATAAATAAATAAATAAATAAAAAAATTAAGAAAAAAATTAAGGCAACATCATTTTTCAACAATGATAATAATAAGAAAAAACGTGGAAAATTTATTGAGCAGCAAATGATCACATAAGAATAATTTCTGATGGATCATGTGACACTGTAGACTGTGTAATAACTCCTGAAAATTCAGCTTTGACATCACAGCAATAAATTATATTTTAAAATATATGAAAACAGAAAATGGTTATTTTAATTTGTAATAATGTTTCACAATATTATTGATTTTTGTTTTTTTTTTTTATTTTATAAAATAAAAAAAAGCCTTGGTGAGCTGAAAAAATAAAAAAAAAAAAAAAAACCACTTCTTTCAATAAATAAATAACAAAAAAAACTTACCGACTGCAAACTTCTGAACTGTAGTGTACAAACTGTGAAGAACTACTGCAAGATACATTTTTAAGAAAAATGGTCAAAATAATGTAAAGGCAGTAGTGAAAATATATAATAATATAAAATTTTTATATATATATTTTTTTTTAATTTTCACTTTTTGTTAACTAAAATTTGATTAAAATGTATGAATAGGGCATGAAAAAATATTGCTTTTTACTAGTACTTGTGAACCTAAGGTCTTGGGATTTGAATAAGGAATATAATGAAAGGTAGAGTACTGTGCCCTCAGCTCAGAGAAGTTGCATCCAATCTCTCAATCAGCCATGGTGGGTATTCAAATGTTTTACAACAAAGCATCACTAGAAAAGATCCTCAGCAAGGACGAAGCAGAAATGAACAGGACACACATTAGCCCACCCTGTGGGTAGCCATGGGGCACTTCTACAGGGGCACTGCCACTTTGATCCCAAAGCCTCACTGCTAACAGGCCCAGAAGAGCCAGCCGCAATAACACAAAGCACGCCTGCTCACTTTGTTCGCCCTAGCTCAGTAAAATGACACAGAATACCATGGCACCCCAAAAAAGTCTCCTCTGAGGTCTCTACTTCTTTTGAGACAAACAGCATTGTAAAAAGCGGAAATCAAAGGACAGCGCAAGTCACTGATAACTATAGCATATAATGACCCACTTCGAGAATGGCACTTTTGTTGCTACATCGCATGGTGCAGGGACCCTTCGCTATTAGTCATGCTGTTGCCTCATTTTCATATGACCTTTCTTAGATTATGTTCTTTTTTTTCTCCAACACATTCATTTCACTAAGACGACTTTAGAGTAATGATGGCAGAAATATGGTCACAATATTCTAAAGAACTGTGAAGACTTCTCAAGCCAAAGGTTGCTCATTTGGAGTGATTGCTATTGATTACTCTGAACTTTCCATGCCAAAAAAGGCTGTGTCTGTGGACTACTATGGGAGAACACCGAGAAATGTAGTTCACTCGTTTGTCATTCACTGAAACGGGAAGTGGAAATTACTATGCCCATTCATAAGGAAAGGTACATCTAACCCTGTGATTGAGACCATTCTTAAAGTGGAGACTTCTCCCACAAGTCTCTGAGTCTTGAGTAACAACACCTGCCACAGAAAGATCAAAGCTGTTTTCACAGTCTTTCTCTTCCCCTCTGACAGTATTATTTTGTGGCAAGCTGTGAATGGGAATAAATGTGTGAGAACCATGAACTCTCTACCTCTCCACCTTCCACTCTGCCACAACCTTCCTTCTTTTACAGTTTTTTTTTTTTCTAAGCAAAATTCTCAATGCTTAAATTAATATTAATAATAATAAGTCAAATGTGCCAAACAATCATCTAAATACAATGCCACTTACTTCAATAAAACATAGACTGTAACAAAGAAATATTGGTTGTTTTAGAAAACTTATTGTAATAATCAATCCAGTACAGCACTGTTATAAGTAAACATGTTCAAATTATGATTCAGAAGATCAAACTGCAGAATGAGGCCAAACATGGGCTCACAATCCTTTATTACTGACTGAGCCTGTTAAACCATAAAAACGTGGCGTGTTTGAGCTTTGGCACTCTCAGGATGAATTTTGAGAATTAAATGTTGATTTAGGTAATTTATTGCCATAATCAATTCAGTACAGCACTGTTTTAAATAGATATCAATATGTTCAAATTATAAATCAAAAGATCAGACACGTGAACCACATAATAAGACACATGAAAATGCTATTCTGTGTCAGATATACCATTCAGGAAAGGTGGGTGGAGCTTTTAAATGGAGGAAGGACATGGGGAAAGAATGACAATATAAAAACTTAGGTTGACAGACCCAGAACTTGATTAAACAATGCATTTAATATATTTGAGTGGTGTGGGATCAGTGAATCAGCAGAACACGTTTTATTGTGGTAGGACAAAGTATAGTAGATAGTATACAGCAAGTACGGTATATAGTGGAAAGACAAAATTTGAGGAATTGAGGAGAGAGAGAGAGCAACAATTAAAGTTATCTTTCAATTAAAGAATCACTTTAAATCAGAAATAGGAAGAAGCATATTCAAAGTAAATGACATGTTGAACCGAATAAAAAAACGGAATAAACTAGGCATCTTGCTCGTGAACAAGACTACATTTTTCATTCAGGTTGGTTGTAAGTCAATCTTGTTTACAACAATAACAAATCACTGAACAAATCTGAACCAATCTTTTTGTCACTGAAATGATTTACACTTGATTTATCATTTGTCATCAGCTTGAGCATTTGATTCATAAACCGAACAGGCAGTCTGAGCATTTGATCCATCATTTGAACATTCAGTTATATTTTTAATTATGACAACGCCATACTGGATTGATTATAAAAATTAAATATCAAACCCAACTGAGATTTCATTTCCGTTCTGTTATGCTACCCCATTATGAGGAAAATTTATGCATTTGATTTATCACTTGATTTTAGCCAGCCCACTTTTCATCTTCTGTATTAAAATTCCAAATGCAAAAATAGTGGATCTGCATTTAAAAAACTACTGACCATCCTGTATTTTGTTCTGATGAAGTAAAGTAAAGGAAATAAAACAAGTCTTGTGGCGAAAGAAAAATAGAGGATGAAAAAAGAGGCAAAGGACAGAAAAAAGAAGGAGGGGTCTTTCCAGTCCACATGCAATGCTGTGCAGGCGGGCCCCTGGCAGTGGTCATCATTAAAGTGCTTAATAGACCGTGGCAGGTCCATACCAGCTGACAGCCGACGGGTCCAGCGCTGAGTTTCCAGGGAATGAGGGTCACCTTCAGGGGAGGAAGCGCTTTATCAGACCCTAAGGCCAGCCTGGCATCACATGCTCCTTCACCCTGCCCAGGTGCTCAGGATGGATGTCCACCGGCGGTCAGGTGGAACTGCAGAGCCCGACCTCCACGCCATCAAAAATAGCCAAAAAACCATTAAGCAGGAAAGTGATGCAATTTCCCTACAAAAACGCTTGAACCTGCCAAGCATCACTTTCAAAAAAACACATTCCTTTCAAAGCTTCTTTCGTATTTGATTTCTGTCATTTGCTCTTCAGGTGAAAAGTAGCTCACCTCTTGAGAAAGAATTGAATGGAAACGAGGTACAAATGATACGGCTTGAAGAAAGAAGTTACTGTATTTAACTTACTAACATATTTAGAGCTCGTTTGCAAAATGAAGCCAATCATTTTGCAAGGGTCAAAACCATATATTACTGAGTGTTAGCCCACAGAAACGTAGTGTGTTTGAGCTTTGCACTCAAGCCGCCGTCATAAGCCTCCCTGTTGTGAGTGGAGTATCCATTTTCAGTGTGAATCGTGTGAATTAAATGCCTTGTAGCAATATGTGTGCGGCGTGGGAGAGGCGTGTGCTATGGAGAGACAGGTATTCCATAACCGCTCAGAAACTGGTGCTCTGCTGCCAAAACAAATTTTGCTTCAGATGACTTTTTCCTGGAGGACAGATTAAGTTTTTGTCAACATCTGTGAAATATCCATGAGTATTAAATATCCATGAGTGAAGATGAATAAAAACAGTAGCTTCAGGAAGCGTGAAACCTGCCTGAATCTTACGACAAAGCTGACTGTCTTATAGCTGGTTATTAAGCCTATTCCACTCTGAGAAACATAATTATATACCTTCCTTCCTCCAATGCATTTTAAATCACCTTGCATGGCCGATCCATGATTGGCTGGGGCTCCCAGAGTACAGCCTTGTTGCACTTCCAGAGAGGCAGGGAAGTGCCCTGAGCAGTCTCGGAGGACACGGTTTATCTGGGTCTGGACACAGGTGCGTCTCCAAACGAGAAACACTGAAGAGGGAATAAGCTCCCGTACGAGACCCCAAAACGCAGAAGCAGGGGAATGTGATTCAAGGTCGGCCATGGTAAGCAGCAGCTCGGCACCGCTGATTGATTGGGTATGCAAGAAGCATCTGGCACACAGGAAACAGGAAGGTGACTAGGGGAATCACCAGGTGGTTCCGATGAATTATAGCCACTTTGCCCAGCGCCTTCCCTGTCTCCCAGCCTACATGCGTACTGTTACAGAGCGCCATTGTCAAGCCGTTGATACCTTGTGGATAAAGAGAGATTTGCGTGAGAAGGCCAAATGCGCATGTGGCGCTTATGACGAAATTTCTGACAAACATCTTTTTCATTCATTGCAACACAGAGACCCTAGGACCGGATGTCTTTAAAATGGCATACTAAAAAAAAAAAAAAAAAAAAAAAAACACCTTAAAACTTTTTTTTATAGGTGATCTTCATGAATATTAATAATGCATTAATTAACATCCAAATTTAGCCATTCAATTTTCAATTATAGCTCGGACCTAGCTAGTGTGAAACTTCAGTGATTTAATTACATTTCACAAGAATGAGCGTGATGGATTGTGTCATGTCAAAGCTGATAATAATTTCACATTTACAAAACTATAGAAAGCCGAAGTGACTGGGTCATAAGTTCTTAAAAAAAGTCTACAAGGAAAAAAATATCATCAGGGAAATATAATCAAACCACCATCTGAGAGTTGCACAGTTCGGGGCCATTTTAAGACAATAAGAGGAGACTTTCGGCCAGGCACCCACACGCTTCCCACTGAGTCCCTAATCATCTCTGCTCTGCTGGAGTGAGACCTCAGAGAGCACAGCATACGGAGAGGGACAGGAAAAGCATCACCCCTATCGCTTTGTATATCTCATGCCTCACTAGTCCATAATCAGTTATGTATAATGATGGTTTGCAAAACACATCAAAATAGAAAACTGTGCAAGACTAAAAATACTAAAAAAAAAAAAAACAATAATATAGAAAGCAAACATGGAAGACTGTTACCAGCAGTCGTGAAGGTTGTAATTAATATTGGAGTAAATATAGAATATATTACTAAAGCATTCTGTTCAATGGATGTTCCTTCTACTACGGGCACTTCCTGGCCACATTTATAAGCTAATATAACCATTGTGACATTTGATAGTTTTACGCTTCACAGATCATAGGTTTTACTATAGAAATATGTCACGGACGTCTCTATGCTGTGATCTGCACATACTAGAAACTCAACACGGGAAATGACCTTCCCTTTGAAGAGGGGACATTGTACATTGTGTCTTACTAATTAGAAAAAAAATATGCAACAAATGTATTCTGTGTGAACAGACAAGAGTGATGACTGCTCAATTCAAGGTGTGCTTAAAAAGGACCAAACAACATACAGGAGACAGTTACATTTACAATATCAGGTCACCGTCTGACAGCGAGACGAATGGTTAACCTGTCAAACTACACCAAGAACTAGATGACAGATTAATGGAAATGTGCCATATAATTTTTAATTACCTCTAAAGAGTAGGAGCATGGATTCACTTCAAGGGCTGTCAGTCTGTTAACGAGCAGAGAGCCAAAAACGTCCAATATCTATAATCTCGGATCTATTCTGAGCTCAGTGTCACATATTAGAATCTCATTACATGCTAAATAACTGGTACACGGCTCAGCATTTTATGAGTGAGCTATGGTGACAGAGGACATAAATGTAACATTACAACCATCTTAGAGGCCAGATCAACCTAAAAAAGGAAAGATAGGCACTCTCGAGTGGTCACAGCTGATTCAATTTTTACAAAGACTTCATCTGTGATTCGCATACATCCAAAAGTAGCTCTGTTGGTCATGCTCCTCTCTTTCGCTGAACATCTTGACCTCTGCTGTAGCTCTCAAGTCAAACACAGTGCTGCTTGATGCATCAAGCAGGCTCTGAAGTCAGTGGCAGACACGTGAGAGTCAGTGATTTATTTATTTGTAGAAAATACATTTAGTGAAATACTGTTATGTATCACTATGTTTTCAATTGAATTATAAATTCTAATTGAGAAGTTGTTTACTTATTAGTGCAAATTAAAAACACAACCATTCAAAAGTTAGCGGTTAGTAAGATTTATTTTTTCTTTTTTACTTTTTTCTTACTTTGTAAGAAATTATTATTTAGCAAAGATGCATTAAATTGATCAATAGTGACAATTTAGACATTTATAATGTATACTGTATTTTAAATAAATGCTGTTCTTTTAAATGTTCTAAGTTTTAAAGAAAAGAAAAAACACTTTTCTTTAAATACTGTTGTTTGCTGAATCATGTAGTCTGAAAAAATATATAATTCAAAATATGCTGACAAGAGACTCCTATAAAACAGAGTTTTATATTTTTTCTTTGTATATTTTCACGCGGGTAGGCTTGATTGTAGTTTAAATACTAGCCTGAACTATTGAAAATAATGCATAGCTTGTAACTTGCCATAGAGTTTCAAAGTAGCTTCCCCAACACTGCATGAGTCATATGGAGTGTCTTTACAACACATTTATGGTGCTTTTTGGAGCTTGACAGCCTATTCTTCAAAAATTTCCCTTTTGTGTCCCACAGAGTAAAGAAAGTTGAAATAACATGAGGGTGAGCAAATAACCAAAGAACTTTCATTTTTAGGCAACCTTTTTCTCTGGCACATTAAACTTGTTGAAAACTAATCCCTATGCATGACCAGAGAAAACCAAGTTAAAGCTATGAAATCTATTCTATGAATACACAAGCGATATATGAGGATGGATTGTGGTGCCTCTCTTGGTATTCATGGTTGTATATAGGGCTGATCTACCTTCATCTTCTGCATTAGGGTTCGCCGCGTCTCTCATAAACGCGGCTGAGATGTGACAAGGCTCCCTCATGAATGTGAAAGCAGACCTTGTTTTGTGCCCGACTGAAGCTGCAAGACAATCATCGGTGTGTAGGCATAGTGAGGACCCTCTCATTGGAAGTGACCTTGAGAGATGGTAATGCCACTAAACCTGGTGATGTGCTGTGATGGCGGGTGTGATTAAAGAATTACGGGTGTAAACATCACTTTGAAATGAAAGTGTTCAGGAAAAAGCAGTAATCACAAAAGTAGCACTGCTGTCTATGGGAGAATTGACACTCAAGAACAAATGCAAACTGTGTGTACAGAGTTAACATTTAGCATACATGTATAATTTGCAGAAAGTTTGTATATATTATGTGCAAATACAATTTAAATAAAATGATTTAGTTTGTTTTCAAAGAAGGGCTTTGTTTACAATACACAAAAGCTACAAAAATACACAAAAGCTACAATACATACAGCAAGGCAGCGGAATATGAGAGATCCTCCCGCCTCTTGCAGAGAAAAGAAAAACCCTGCACTTTTTAAAATTAGATATAAAAATGATATCAATATTGACCCTATTTTTATGAAAAATGTGTTGAACATGCTGCAAGCAGAAAAGAAGTGTCAATGCTGAGTAATGTAGCCATATGGCAAATTTCTGTTTTTATTTTTTCCATGCGATGCTCAAATGCGTTGAGATACCATATCAAGGGAAAACTGTTGAGGGGTAAATGTCAGTTACATGATAAAAACCTTGTAACGTGATTAAACCTAATTTGGTACATCATTGCTCAACCAAAAAAAAAAAAAAAAAAAAAAAATGGAAAAGCTGAGGTACTTTATCGCCTCTGTGTCTCTCAAGCACTAAACAAAGACCATGTTATTTCTCCCCTCTGCAAAACTCCCCAAGACCCAATTCCTCTGTCCACATTTCTGTCAACACTACCGAAAATGGCAGGAAGCCATAGAAATCACTCAGCACACCTGTCAGCATTACCCTCCAGAAAATAATTTGCTCAAAACTATAACAAGCAGTAATAATTAGCTGAGGGTTATTAAATATGCCCAACACTGGATATCTGGACTACAAAGAAAATCTAATAATGTGCCGGTGTATTTTTTCCCTCCTTTCTCTGAGTCAGCGGCTGTCGTAGGCATAAATTAATGTGCATATGGAGAGCGATGTCACAGGATGTGAGGCAACCACTGAGGCCTTTAGCAGCTCTGCGGGAAAGCAATCTGTGTGAGTCTGTAGGTGCAAATACACCACGGACACCTGTTTCCATACACAACGTGCTAGCGTGCATGACACTCACAGGGAGAAAGTTCACAGGTGTGTTGACAACGATAATTAACCTTTAAATGGACACTACCGGTTAAAAGTTTAGACACACCTGCTTATTCATAACAAATAATGAGCACATTTAGAATAATACATGTATATCTATCATATATACACGTATATACACTATTAACTACGTATATTATTAATATTACTACTACTACTACTAATAACATGAAACATAATTGTTTCACAAATAAATAAAATAAAATAAAATAAAATAAAATACTACTTCTACTACTACTACTACTACTACTACTACTACTAATAATAATACTAATAGAGATGGTGAAACTGAGGCTGTCCATTAACCAGTTGCTTTACAATGCTTTGGAAATTGTGATAGCTCCTTTAAAACAGGGGTCTCTAACATTTTACACCACGGACTGGTTATATTTTGAAAAAGCGGACCGGCTGGAGGGGGATGGGGTTTGTATTTATATTAGTGGTTCAATGGATCATATCGCGTTTTTTAAATAACGAATCGGATGATTTTTCAGATAAGCAAGAAACAAATATTTAAAGCACAGAGAATGAGAATGCCGAGAAGGGTTTTTTGACCATTTTATGTGTATCTCAAACAAAAGGAGATGTGAAAGAGGAATATTCCCGCATTGTCTGAAACACATCTCGGTGTATGTGCACTCTTCAGGTGTGTGCGGCTGCTGTTTACACCAAAAACAGCACACAAGTAACGAATCGAGTTCTCTTTCGCTGCTTCTTCTCGTGGTTTAAAATCGCTTGAACTTATAAATTGCGAATGACATGCCTGCCGAAATGTGGGGCCTGGTCCGTACGTATCACGGATCAACTGCGATAATTTTAACCCCTAATATATATATGCCATATCAGAACAATAATTAATTTACTAATTGAACATTTAATCTACATGAAATTGTCAAATTGCTACTCCATAAGAAATCGCATACAACAAATAAAAAACAGAATAATTAGAACAATTATTAACGTGCAATAAATAACAGAGTGTCATATCTATACACATTTTTCCCAGAACGTTCTTGCGACCCGGCATCAACTCTTCCACATTCCGGTACTGGGTCGTGACCCAGTGGTTGGGGACCTCTGCTTTAAAAACGTTATTTAACTCCATTGAAAAAGTGTGAAAAACAGGAAGCCATTCATTCCATGTACAGGAACAAGCAAATACTAAAGCTTTTATTTGTTGGTGTGAGATAATAGGATGCTTTTTCCTTCATTTCTTGTCGAGCAGTTGTCTGATGCAGTGGTGGTGTCGGGGTTCCATGTCACGCCCTGCAACTTTAATTAAATGCGTTATAAAGAATGCACAGATTCGTGAGCCCCATTACGGTTGATTCAATAATAATTAAAATATCCATCTGTGAGCATTAAATTGAAAATGCCCCCATGCGTAGCTGCGTTGAAGTGTAATGATGAGAGTGTAACTGGGAGGGAAGAATTAGGAGATGGGTATGAGACAAAGACAGGCTTCCGCATGCTTGACGGCGCTCTGATTATCTAATCAAATCATTCAGATCTAGACAGGCTCTCTCCAGCTGATCTGGACGCATGACTTGTGGAGGTGAGCAACTCTGACGGCCACCGCTGTGGGAAAAACAACAACATCACCAACGATGTCATGCATGCACCTATACATGTCAGTTGGATCCTGCCCCACCGGCATCTGCTCCCCGCTGCTCTGCTTCAGCCTTTTAATTAACTGTAATGATGTAAACAAGAACTCATCCTGACCACCTTGCCACTGCCACAGGAAAACCAATCTGTTAAAACAATCACCAGGGACAGACCACCTCTTGCACTTCACACCATCCTCTCACACTGCAATCAACACTGACGGCCCTGATAACGACAGCAAGATGGAACTCTGGCTGCACGAACTGATTAGGCGATTTCTTGCACTTTTCTCAGCTGGGTGAATCTGCCTCGCCCCTGGGATGAAAGCTGTCAGGAGGTGTTAGTGGCAGTACTCACATTGACAGACATTCATATATCTTAGGACCAAATGTCTCTAATGAATGAAGCATGCTCCTCTCTCACCAGGGCTCTGATAAGTAATAACCCCTCCCTCTTTTAAGACAGGGTTCCTTAGGGTTTTATACTCTGTGGTTGTGCATTTCAATGGCAGTCGGTTCTACCGCAGAAGCCTGGTGGTGCACACTATCTGATTTAGGCCTCTTTAATTAAGATTACATTTACATTCTAGGGCAAAATCTTCAGTCTTAGATTGCCTATTTTGACATGCTCACTGAAAGCCGATTATTGCATTTATGATGAATCTTAGCCTCAGTTGAAGTTTTTGAACCCATTTTCGGTTGCAGTCCCAAAGCATCACTTTTGGCCAACATGTGGAAGAGATTACAACCGGTTTTAAATGTTTAGTTGGAAATCTGATTACTGGTTTATATGCAACAAATATCTGAAATCTGAAAGCCATGACATTCATAAATGTTTAAGTGTGAATTAAGTGACCAACACGTGGTGTCACTGCATTCCCCAAACTTACAGGAAGTCCTTTCCAAACTAACTATCTATAAATTGTTTAATTAAGTTGTTCAAAATATGTTTAATAAAAAGCCTCAAATTATACAGCACATCCACATGTGATGTGGTCTGTCATCCAAAACATTGATTCTTAAGTGGTATCTCTGCGTCTATACGAGCCATAGGGAATCGCTTTGGCATGCAGAATTCTTTCTCCTGCCATGCGTCACTGTAAAACACAAAGGAAATGAAGTCCCTTGTTTTGCTTGAGAATGTGAAACCCACCTTTGGTAATGTCTAATTAATATCCACTCATGGAAAACTCCCACGGAGCCACTGAGACCAACATCTGTTTAATCAACATTTTCCACTGACAACCTCTTGGCTGTCGATTCTATTGTGGTGCGGCAGAGGGATACAAACAACTGAAATTCACTAGAGGATCCCAAAAGTTGACTCCTTTGAGAATTCACTCGATAACTTGCCAGAAACCACATATCAAAGCCTAGCACAGTGCTTTTAGGTGAAAAAAGTCCATTGGCGTAAACTTTTCCGATTCAAACTTTTGTTATACTTTTGTCGCACATAACTCAGTGCCAGTTTTTTCCCCCCACATACTCTAAAATTACCTCCACAAGGAAGAAAGATAATGGTACATAGTCACAGATGGCTCCCTGAGGCTCGTAATCAGTTAGCCACACCCCGCATGCTGGCTTACATGCTTTATTTCCCCCACTATGCTCCTTCATCAGCCTTGATTAGACCACTGTAGTAAAATGTCACATTTTACATTTCTCCATATTTCAGGCCAACACCAAGCCTGACTACGGCTCCTGGATGGTCGGGGTGAAATGTCAAGGGATGCACCTTATCCTCCGTGCCCCACTTTGCAATTGCATAAATTCATCACTTTCAGAGCAAGGGTGACTATGGAAATTACAGACAAACTCTTCATGAATACGTGCTAGGCAACCCGAATGCCACAGCCCTAATTGGAGCTAATTGGCTTACTGTTGGCTGTTTTTCTGGATCAGATAAACAGCAAAGACAACACTAAGTGACACCGTGACCTTTTTAAAGCTTCACTCTAATTAACCTTTTAGATGCAGGCAGGTGTTTTTATCTAGGGCAGTGGGAACAAACTTGGCCACAGAAGTCTGGAGGTGGGGGCATTTTGCGCTCCACCACAGACTCTGGTGGAGAGTGCGGTGTCGCCATTACAGCTGCTTGGAAAAGCACGGATATTAAAACCATAAACACCAGAGTGTTCTGAGATGAAAAAGGTCCTGCAGCCGAGTACTTTAACATCATCATTCAAATCTGCTGCTCATTACCAAAGCTCTCATCTTCACGCATATAGCTTATGGGAAACAAAGCGGCAGGCTGTGCTTCATGCTCTCCTGATTAAGTTTACCGCAATGTAGTGAGCAGTGTGAGCAAAATAATTAAATTAAAAAAGTTATAATTTCACTTATCATAGCTCATCGCATGGTTCAATATCCCAGCACGCGCAAGCAAAAGAAAACGCTGGAGTGTTCCAGTAAAGGGGCATTAAAAGTCGATCAGTGGACACGGAAGAAAAAAAACATAGCCTTTATATGAATCTACCCATAAACCCTTCAATACTGTCAAGCTTTTATTGCGGTTTGCTTAGCGGTCTTACGAGCTGCCCGCGCACACCCACAATAAAAGCTTTATGTCACTCACAGCTATTCCAGAAACAAAGCCGGTGCCACTTATGTACAGTGACAATAATTTATGAGCTAAGGGGGGAAAGGGCTGGAGAGAAAGTCGCTGCACGATCCGTTAAGCACATAAATGTACATTAATTAATCACTCGGGGAGCTGAATCCCTGAAAGCGAAAGCGGGTGGGGTAGTGGTTTTACATGTGAACATTTAAATGCATAAATAATGAAGTGGCACAATGGTTTTTTCATGCATTGCACAGGGTTATTAATTATACATGTCCCTCGAAATGCATCGATTAAGCACCATGTAAATGAGATGGTGTCAGAAATTGCTCCCAAACAGTGAAGGTAATATTGCAATTGATTCTCTATAAGATTCTCCTCAGAAGATTGCATCAAAGAATTAGCTCTCTTATCGCGGTGCACTCGTTCAAGAATGAAATAGCCTTGATCCAGTCACACTGCATTAGAATTCATCCTTTGAGTTCAATGAAGGAGTGACCAGTCATCACCTATGATCGATTTAGCATTAGCCCCATAATGTGGTCGGTCCATCATTTAGCAGTGCTGGTTTAAAGTGATCATCTAAAAATCTAAATTCTGTCATTGTTTACTCACCCTCGTGTCATTCCATGTCAAAAAGACATTTTGAAAAATACCTGCAATGAAAGTCAGTGGGGTCTAATGTTGTTTTGGACCCCAGTGACTTTCATTATACACTCTCAGAAAAAAGTCACTGGGGCGGTACCTTTTCAAAAGGCACACCTTTGTACCTAAAGAGTCCATATTGGTACTTTAAAGGTACAAATTAGTACCTAAAGTGTGAATATTAGTAACCACAAAAGTGTACCTTTTGAAACCGTACCGCCCCAGTGACAGCTTCTGTACCTTTTTTCAGAGAGTGTATGGACAAAAACAGTTAAACAGTTAATTGTTTATCAAGACATTTATCAAAAGACATACAGGTTTGGAACAACATAATGCTGAGTAAATGATGACAGAAATCCTTTAAGATTAAACAAAGCCTTTTTTTCACCGGGACAATGTGTAAAGTCTCTCTCGACCCTAAATACATAAGAAAATAAACTGAGGGATTCCCATCTCCCACCTATGTTCTCTTTTCATGGACAATACAAGCGTAATGCTACATTAAATGAAATGGTCACACCTCCAATGTGGGATTCGAGGCCAAAAAAAATCATAATGTCTTACAACACAGAGCCAATGGAAACTTTGAAACTATCTAAACTATCTAAATCAGGACAATCTCACTGCCCAACACCAATCAATCACTCATTCTACTGGGCTTTCAGTATTTCAATCAACAATTTGTGGTTTCGAGACAATCTAAAAGTAAGCTAGTGCTAGGATTACACATCTTTCTGGGAAAAGAGAGGCCGCTAAATGCTGCCTTGCTCTTTATCCCTTACTAAATGATAGTAGACCGCCCAGGAGTTTGTTTAATGCGTATTTACCAAAATATCTCAATGATGTAGCACTGCGGAAAGTACCTACTCATGGTTCCCTGTGGGTTTAGAAAACCTGGAGGAGGTCCTTTACTCATGGGACTATTAGCGGTGCAACAGATATTTGAGGTATATCGGATATTCATAATGGGACAAATGTAAGGGGAAAAACCTCATTGTTTTGTATCTCACTTATTTCCCAGAAATTTTCATAACACACCATTTTAGTATGGTGGTTTTGTTCTTTAAAGAAAAATAAGAGGGTTGGAAATTTACTAACTCACATAAATGTCATATAATGAGCAAAAACACACAAAAGAATCAAAGCAAAATGAGACAATGATGTTGTTTTGGGTAAACATAGTTATTTCTCTTTGTAAAAGGACAGAACCGGAGACTATGTTACGAGTTTGGGGAAAAACGAATCGCCTTGAAGTGGGGAATGGCTACCAGATGGCGTCGTCCTCACGCAGGAGTGACTGGACGTTTTTACAGGAGGGGAATGAGAACAGGCTGGCATGGCTAATGAAGACAAGAGACCTATCCACCTAAAGTTGCTTCAGGCATTCAATAAGCCTGTATGGAGATGAGGTGCTCTCTGATGGGTCGACTATTGAATTACTATACATGCAAATATATGCACAACTACCTCTGCTACAATTCAATGCATATATAAAAAAATAGAGAACAAAAACTACATGAAAAGATCCCAATATGCAGGTATCAACCAGATTTAGCAAATTTTGTCATATAAAACACCAAAATTGGGGGTGGGTGGGGGCTGGATTAAATAAATAAATAATTCCAAGTTGTACATAAATAATATTAGAAATATTATTTTATTATTACTAATTAGTTTATTTTTTAACAATAATAAAAATAATGATAATAATAATAATTATTATAAATAATTATTTGTTATGAGTCTTTTTTCTTTATTTTATTTTACTTTTTGTTTCATTTTTTTATTGTAATAAAATGTAAAAAAAAAAAATAATAAATTACTTTATTTTGACTGAATAAATGCAGACTTGGTAAGCATAAGAGCCTTTATTCAAAAACATTTAAAACATTACCAACCCCAAACCTTTAAACGGCAATGAAGCTAAATAGCAAGTGTTTTTCATTCTTTCATCAGTGATTTAGGTGCTTCAGGCTAAAAAAATAAAAAAATAAAAAAATCAGACAATTAACACCCTGGTTAATCACAAAGTGTGAATGCTTTATCAGCAACACTGTCTGCTGTGTGGTTCTATTCTCTTTCTGTTCTTCACAACTGTTATAGAGTCTTCTCTCATTAACAATGTTTCAAAAAACCTCTACTGCTTCCCCAAGCTCTCACTGTCCCAAAATACTCTAGCAAGTGTCATGCATTTAATGTGTCTTGGCCCTCATACATATTGACAGAGCACTAGAGCAAGACTCCTCCCATCCAGGCCGTTCAGACAGTTTTATTATCTTAACTGATTTTGCAATCTGTACTCACCCGTCCCCTTCATTTTACCACAGCAATGCCCATATGAGCAACTACCGCAAACAGTGCACATAAGCAGAGGCCTTTGTGGCGTAATTTTATTGATTTTTTTTTTATCTAGCCAGGAAATCAAGACAAGGGCCACTGTAAATTATCGGTTCTCAGCACTGTAGAGCATTTTGTGGCTTTATGGGTGCATGGTAAATGCAGTTTGCCAGAACCACAGTTCCCACTATTCCCCATGCTGGCGTTCTGGAGTGTGGTTTGTTCTGCTGATGTCCTCAGACCAGGCCGCAGTCACACGTGGCTCCAACGGGCCTCCAGGGGAATGTGACAGATCGCTCACTCGGTCGCAGAAACGAGCCGAGCACAGGACTGGGAGTGTGTATCAGGGCTTCACATGGGAGCCGTGTGACTGGATATGCTGGATTTTAATCACATTCTCTCACAGACACACACCAGCTCACTTCTCTTATAACATAAAAGTAGAATAATAAGAGATCTGCATTCTATATAGGCACAGTTTGAGTCTGGTTTGAGGAAGTTAGTAAATCAAAAAGAACTGAAGTACAAAGAAATTCATATTAGTAACTTAGGTAACACTTTATTTTAAATACCGATTCTCACTATTAACTGGCATACTAGCATATTGGCTGTTTATTAGTACTTATAAAGCACATATTAAGGCCTTATTCTGCATGACTATGTTTAAGATCCCTTAATCCTCCCACATACCTAAACTTAACTACTGTACCTTACTAACTATTAATAAGCAGCAAATCAGGAGTTTATTAAGGGAAAACTCTAAATTAATAGTGAATTTGTCTTCCCTATTCTAAAGTGTTATCATAGTTTTTAACTAGAACAACTGCAAAATTTAAATGAAAATTGGTAAAAAAAAAGATAAAAAAAAAGTTTATAGACTTTACAGACAGAGAAAAATTGTCAGACGGATAGACAGACTGATACATAGTTTTCGAAAATACAATAAAATAAATATTAAATGAAAACTAAAAATGCTGTACTGGTAGTTCACTGAAACAAAATAAGTTTATGTTGAAAACTAAAATTAAAACTGAAATAAATAAAAAAACTAATAAAAAATGACAAAACCACATAAAATAACTAAAACTTACAATTTAAAAAGAAAACAAAATATAAAAATAAAAGCTATTTCAAAATATTAATAAATACTATACAAATAATGCTATAATAATAGATCAATAACACAGAAATGTTCACATTATAATCAAACTCATCCTTGCTCTCAAACCCTCACTAAGTTTACTCCAGATCTTTCCCAGCATTAATGTGGAACAGAGCAGAAACGGCAACACCCGACAGAGATGAAGAGTGAGAGTGCTCCATCTCCTGCTCCTGGTCCAAGAAGCGTTAAACCGCATTCTGGAGGTTAAGCATCTTGGCTGTGAGAGCTTGTCATTTCTGAAGATGAAGCTCATCCTTTATTGAGCTTCACGGAGCAAACACAGGTGTCATGCTTAACTAATGTGCACTAAGCTATCTTTTCCAGTAAAACATTACTCATCCCAATCTGCAGGAGCGTTTGTTGGCAAGCGACAAGCACATCACTGCTTACCTTCTAACCTTTCCTGTAGATAAAACCTATCCAAAGATATTCATGGTGGCAATGGTATAAATGATAATAATAGTGACAAAGTAAACAAAAGCAAGGCATTTTAATTGCAAGGCCAGAATGTGGTGCTCAGAAACAAAACATTACTACTGTAAACTATATTATTAAAATAAATAAATAAATAAACAAATAAATAAACTTGCACTCATGTAACCACTCAGCGATGCTTCCACGAACGAGGGGGGAAAGGCGAGGAAGCGAGGGTCGTTGTTTAAACGTTTGAGGGGTGGATTGCTGTCTAAAAATATGTTCACGGATCCCTATCGCTTGAGATAATCAAGGGGAATTTGTCTGCGCAGCACATGTTCAGATCTCTCTCTGCCTCAGGGGCTGTCTTTGGGCTCTCAAGAACAAGGATTAGCTCAAGAGCTCATTCAATTCCCATCTTTTGTTGCACATGTTTATGTTTTTTTTTTTTTTTTTTTTTTCATTTTTTTCCCCCCATATGTCAAATCCCCTTGCCATTCTCTGGCGTCCCACTAGGCGAACTGTTCCTTTTCTAGAATCATCCACTACTCCGCCTTTCTAAGTGACAGATTCTCCAATGAGTTTAGCACTAATCTACCAGGCAAGTGGTCTGGAACCTCTGCTATAAATCAGCCGCTGACATAGACCATAAAAACGGGGAAATTTCATAATTTCACTGTTTGTGAATAACGCTAAATGTGAGCATACACTAAAAAAGCACTCGAGCATGAAGGCTAGCAAAACTCATCGTATAGACATCAGTCAATCAAAAACAGGCAGCAGCGTTTTCTCAGAAGGTCCGCAATAATCTGTAGCAGCTGTCTAAACATGTCCCACCAAATCGGACTTGCCTTAGAGTAAAACCAGAGCATGTTTCATGTCAATATGTGAATTATTGAATAAATAAATATAGAAGGGAAGCTAAATATATGTGTGGAATGTGCATGTAAGAGAGCGGGTACTGTAACAACACTGCTTAAAGAAAGAAATATAGAGAGAAGGATGCACCGCCCCTTTCCTGGCTTCTCCTGTTCTACCTAATGAGGCTTGTAAGAAGTTTTGGGAGTAAATATATATCCCAAATCCTCAAGACTCGTTCATGACCTTCTACGTGGGCTGTAGCAGTGAAGGTCTGTGTACGCCATAAGATGAAACAGAGTAAACAGAATCGCTAATTAGCATTTAACTCCCAGTCACTCGTTGCAAGCATGTGCATTTCTCGCAGCCAGAAGCAAATTTGTGCAACCTTAACCACGCGATTCCAACCTTGTAATGATGATGACGCCAGAACTCTCCATCCTTATGGTGAGATTAAAGTGGTTCATCAAGTGCCGAAGTTAGACCGCAAAGACATCTCATCATGGCTAATTGTGAGAGATCCTCTCAGGGGCCTCTGCTGGTCTGGATGGAGGAGCTGATTGGTCTGTCTCGCACATGGCTCCTCTGGTTGTGGCCACCATGGATTAAAGCAGATCCATAACTCATGCGCACCAGATGGTGGAGATAGGGTCAGCAGCTGGAACAGCGCACGATCAGACTCCACGTCTTCCCGGTCCGAAGCTGCTGGTCTTTGGCCAACTTAATTAAAGCCTAAGGTTGTCTGGTAATTTGCAGAGCTGAGAAACAATCTGAATATAGTTGCAATATGGAAAATATGAGCCTTATCCATTCCAGCTGTTTCAGTGTCTATGAGACATTCAGTATGCATGGTTCTTTAAAAGCTAGCAAGCAAACTAACGCCTTTGTTATGACTTAAGAATAAAAAAAAAAATCAATTTAATTCCATGACTTCCTGGAAAATGTTTTGCCAGCTAGTTGCAATAATTGACCCTGACACTTAACTATACATGAAAAAGCCAATCAAACTCAGCAATTACAGTCAAAATTAGAGCTGATATAATGTTTATGCAGCAAAAGCATAACGGAACCGCACTACTCATTTGAACCACGCTACACAGAACATTTATTCGCTCAGCTCAAAGTTCAAACAAACAGCAGAAACACTGTGTGCAACGATACAGTCAAAAGGCTTTTCAATCTACAAATCAGCATCAATTACCATGGATTTACTGTACTAACACTAACTGCACCATGATATTATGGCAGAAATGTGGGATATTCAAATAAAATTTGATTTTATTATTCATGTAGACATTTATTAAATGTATTAAAGTAGTAATGGGATATAATAACAGTATTTTTTTGTGATTAAGACATAGTGTTTATGCTAGGGACTGGCCTGTTTGAACACACCTGTAAAGCACTACATACTGTATACAGCATTATATTTGAGATCAATCACACACCACACTACGAATACACTCTTTCTTTAAAAACACATGAAAACATCTAAAACATGGACAATGGATAACTAAATGGATTACTAAAGCATAAAAACACACAAAATACTGTAGTACAATTGTGTACTCAAGAATGTTTGAATATTTGGTTTAATTTTGCATTCTCTCAATAATCAAAATGCTATTTTCAATTACTAAGATTATGCCTTCTCAGTTTTAGAGTAAAGCTGACTAAAATTTAAAATAACAATGGAAGTAGTGATAGATCTTTGCAATGTGCAATGGACGATTGATAAAGAAAAAGCACAACAGGGACGTGATGCTAAGCATCGGTTGGTGATTGAATGAAAGCAGATTAGCTGAATGTGGGCTTCAGGTAGATTGTAAGAAAGGGATGGAGTTTATGTGGACTAAATTATTGCCATTAGCCATCAAAGAGTATTCGGTCATTTCACCAGAAGTTTGAGTTATGACATTGATATAAAAAAATAAATAAAAAAAGATCAAATATATTATGATGCCAAATGAATGCAAAAATAAAACGACACATGCATTAATGAATCATTCATAAGAAGATCAGTAACATGCATTTAGAAAATAAATGAATTTCTTTTTACATTCCATTTCATCATGTAATTTCCTGTAATAAATATGAAATCATGAAATATTTACTAAATTTTATGAATATTTTCATTAAAAGACAAAGACTTTTGTCTAAAATAAAACATATCATGTAAAAATTGCCCAAGTGTGAATTATGTTCAACATCTGGCTTTAGATCTGCTTCGTTTTACAAAATGTAAGAATTAATGCTGCGACAACAAGAGCAACTGTTATTCACTGAGGGGGGCTCGACAGCACAACCACTAAAGCTCATGTGGAAACCAACAGAAAATGTTGCCTGTTTCTCTCTTTATTTGAAAATTTTCCTCAGGCCCTGCTGAAAGGAGCGGCATGGGTTGTGTTGCAACCATCCAATGAATGACAACAAATGTGCAGACAAGAGAGTGTGTCTTACAGCAACACCACCATTGTGCAATCATCTTCAAAACTGTTATTTTGCTGACTTCAAGATTTCAAAACACCGTCTTCAAAGCATCAATCAAGTCACGGAGCTGCCTGTCTGAAGTGGACTGTTTCTAAAGTCTGTCTTAAAGGCTTTCATACTCACCACAGATCTCAAGTTATTGTCCTTCATCAGCTTGAGGGAGCATTTGTAGCATGATTCGAGGTCATCTCTTTGGAACTGGCCCACATTTCCTCTGGCGATTGGGCCGACAGTATGGATCACATCTGGAAGAGGAAAAAAGCAGAGCAGTTTAATTCTGTACAATGTCAAAAACGTAAAGCTCTCTGTGTATAATTCATAATGTAAATACATGCCACTGTAGATAACATGGATTTTCAATTAAAACTCTGACACCGCTTAACACCAGGACAAATCCCACATGACAAACAACAAAACAAAGCTTCCTGACAGATCTTCAAAGGCAAGTCATACAAGAGAATGACAAATAGAAATGCTAAGAATGACGGGAACGTACCCGCACAATCCCAATTCTACTGGGTGCAAAACTGCTTATTTTTCTGCAAAGTTATCACACTACAAAAACAAGTCAACCAACAATGACAAGAACCAACAATGGAACAAAGGGGCTGATTTGTACAAGCCAAAAAAAAAAAAAAAAACCTTGCCCAAAATCGAGTACATTTATTCAGTTAATGAAATGGAAGAGCAGATAGAAAATCAATTACTCCATCCATTTATCCTATCTATTCATACATTCATATCGGCTCGTAGCTGCCTGTGCATAGTAATGTGTTGGTTGTCAGTGGGGCTGGTCTGAGGCGAGAAGTCTGAGGGAATTAAATCATTGCAGTGATGACAGGGGAGTTAAGGAAGCTGCACACGAGTCTGAGAGAGAAATAATGTAGCCCTTCTTGTCTGACTCCTCCAAGCCCTGGAAGGTGGGTGGCAGTGGGCAATTAATACCAATAAACAGGTTGCATTGCTATGCCTGTTCACGGTGTCATTGTGGCCCTCACTTCTTTTTACAGTCAGCATTTTACAGCAGATCAACAATACAGCTTTACAGAGAGCTCTTTATTATTATCTGTGCATTTCAGATGTTACCTGCATTTCTAAAGTTGAAAACCGGGTTAATATGAATTTTGTTAAGGTGTAACCACAAGGATATTTTATCAGCTGCTTGGTTTCTATTCCTGCTGCTTCACACTGAGTAGCCCCGCTCATACTGAAATCTGATTGGTCCAAACTATGCTGCACATTACTATATATTAAACACCAAGTATGTTCAGATTGGCTACTATTGTTCCATATAGCACATCATTCTCACTTTCAGTAAGCAGATAAATTAACTGACGTCTGGTTGGCACACTACGCTAGCCTCAGCTCTAAGAAAAATACTGGAAGTTTGCTAAGTAGCTTATCACTTCTTTATCTTAAGTGGGAAATCATTAAAGTGCACGTGAATGTAACAGTGCATCATAAAAAAATTAAAATAAAAATACATTTTGTAAATTCCAGAATTCTGGGTTCTCTATCAACATCTGTGGTTGAAATCAGAAATTACTTGCAGAGGAACGTCCTACAAGATGCATATCTGAGCATGTTCAGTAAGTGCCTGCTGTCATAATAGTTGGAACTTTTTTCTTAACTTACAAATATGCAAATGGACAAGGATGAAAAAGCCTGAAATATCATGCTAATTTAGACTTAATCTAAATATAAATGTGCTGGCACAATAACTAATTTCAAATGACAAATGAGACAAAACAGAGAAACCATCTGAGTAGTGTACTTTTCAAATACATTTCAATCAATGGAAAGGTTAAAATGGTAGTTGAAATTAGGGATGTAACGATTAACCGTGAGCCAGTCAAAAACTGATTAAAATATGTGACGATTCAATTCGGTTGAGATGATAAACAAATTGCGATACAATTGGAGTAGGAGTTTATATGAATGTATCTCTGAGGGGAACTGACTGTCTTTAGAAAAGTTTACGTGGTATTTTCTTTTCATCTTAGCTCTGAACAATGCACATTAAAGTAGTGTTCATCAGCGCAGCGCTGCTTTGTTTACAGCTGTAACCCAGGAAAAACCGTATCATTGCTGTTCATAATTGCCACCTGCTGTCAGAGAGTGAATGTGCGTCTCATTCAGCTCATCTGCGGTTTTGTTCAGGTATGTTTTTGTGTAGTATAGTCTTACAAAACTAAAGTCATAACATTATGTTTTTGCTTCAAATTTTGAAATTATACCATCTAATTTAGATTAAAAACTACTCATGCTGCATGTATGCTTCATCTTTGTTTGGAACATGATTAAAATCCAGTGGTTGCTTCTAATTTTAAATGGAAAGAGCACAGACAAAGCCTTAGTTTGTCCATGTGACGAGTGGGGCGGGGCCGAGAGCCGTGGGAACGGAGCGAGGCCGGTGGAGTGATTGGGGAAATGAGCGACACCTGCTCCACTCACCGGTCTCGAGTCCCACGGAGGAGATCGGGAGGATACAAAAGAGGAGCGACGACAGTGAAGGACGAGAGAGGACCAGGCCTGGGCTTTATTTTGTGTTTGGTTTATTGTTTGTGCGCGGCAGTCGCCCGTGAGGTGCTGTCGCGCTGTTTTGTATTTATTTTGTCATTAAAGTTTTATTTGAGTGTTCGCCGGTTCCCGCCTCCTTCTTCCCGTCATTATGGAGTTTTTATCATTACACTGGTGCCGAAAACCTGGGAGGAAGGAGGGACGCGCTGCCGAAGATCCCTTGCCGCTGGGGTGAATCCGCGGTGCCATCGAGCTGGGCGTAGCAGTCTGGCGCCGTTTTTGATCGAGGCGGTGGGCTGGAGTGAGTTGCCGAGGACGGACGAACTCGCTGCCGGCCGCCCGTGATGTGGAGGGGCGGCTGCCGTCCGTGAGGGAGCGGGGCGGGAGTCGCCGCCGTTCGCCAGGTGGCCGGAGCCTGCTGCCATCCGCAGAGAATGGGGAGGAGCAGGGAACGGGGGACTGCTGCCGGCTGCCCGAAACCGGAGGAGCCGTCGCCGTCCACCGGGCGGCGGAGGAGGAGTGTCGTGCCGTCCACCGAGGGCCGTCCAGTGCCACCGCCAGGCACCGCGGAGGAGGTCACACAGCTGGTGGAGGGCCGAGCGGCAGCGTGTCTGGGAACCGGAATTTTTTTTTTTTTTTTCTCTCCTCCCTCCCCTCTCTCTCTCGTCTCCCGTCGCTCCTCATCCTTCCATCTCCTTTTCTCTCGCCTCGTCTGTCCTTACCCCCAGGTTCCCGCAGGTTCACGTGAGCGGTCCCCCCCGGAGTGGGGGGGGGAGGGTGGAGTAGAGCGCAGTCTCGGGAGTACCCCCCGGCCTGCGAGGGGCGATGGGGGTATGTGATGAGTGGGGCGGGGGCCGAGAGCCGTGGGAACGGAGCGAGGCCGGTGGAGTGATTGGGAAATGAGCGACACCTGCTCCACTCACCGGTCTCGAGTCCCACGGAGGAGATTGGGAGGATACAAAAAGAGGAGCGACGACAGTGAAGGACGAGAGAGGACCAGGCCTGGGCTTTATTTTGTGTTTGGTTTTTATTTGTGCGCGGCAGTCGCCCGTGAGGGGCTGTCGCGCTGTTTTGTATTTATTTTGGTTATTAAAGTTTAATTTGAGTGTTCTCCGGTTCCCGCCTCCTTTCTTCCCGTAATTATGGAGTTTTTATTATTATTACACTGGTGCCGAAACCCGGGAGGAAGGAGGGACGCGCTGCCGAAGATCCCTTGCCGCTGGGGTGAATCCGCGGTGCCATCGAGCTGGGCATAGCAGTCTGGCGCCGTGGACGCTCGAGGCGGTGGGCTGGAGTGAGTTGCCGAGGACGGGACGAACTTGCTGCCGGCCGCCCGTGATGTGGAGGGGCGGCTGCCGTCTGTGAGGGAGCGGAGGAGTCGCCGCCGTTCGCCAGGTGGCCGGAGCCTGCTGCCATCCGCCGAGAATGGGGAGGAGCAAGGGAAACGGGGGGACTCCTGCCGGCTGCCCGAAACCGGAGGAGCCGTCGCCGTCCACCGGGCGGCGGAGGAGTGTCGTGCCGTCCACCGAGGGCCGTCCAGTGCCACCGCGCCAGGCACCGCGGAGGACTTCACACAGCCGGTGGAGGGCCGAGCGGCAGCGTGTCTGGGAACCGGAATTTTATTTTTTTTTTTTCTCCTCTCTCCCCCTCTCTCGTCTCCCCGTCGCTCCTCATCCTTCCATCTCCTTTTTCTCTCACCTCGTCTGTCCTTACCCCCAGGTTCCCGCAGGTCACCGTGAGCGGTCCCCCCCGGAGGGAGGGGGGGGAGTAGAGCGCAGTCTCGGGAGTACCCCCTGGCCTGCGAGGGGCGATGGGGGTATGTGACGAGTGGGGCGGGGCCGAGAGCCGTGGGAACGGAGCGCGGCCGGTGGAGTGATTGGGAAATGAGCGACACCTGCTCCACTCACCGGTCTCGAGTCCCACGGAGGAGATCGGGAGGATACAAAAGAGAGAGCGACGACAGTGAAGGACGAGAGAGGACCAGGCCTGGGCTTTATTTTGTGTTTGGTTTATTGTTTTGTGCGCGGCAGTCGCCCGTGAGGGGCTGTCGCGCGCTGTTTTGTATTTATTTTGTCATTAAAGTTTTATTTGAGTGTTCGCCGGTTCCCGCCTCCTTCTTCCCGTCATTATGGAGTTTTTATCATTACAGTCCATATTAAGAGATTTATTTTATTTGTTTTTCAATTCCAATTTAGTTTTGTTATATTTTAATTTCACAAAGAAATGTGCAGCAATAGCCTAATAAAACGACACCTTTTCATTTACTTTATAGTGTTTTTAATCTAACTTTGTAAAAAAAATTGTGAGAAATCGAATTGTGAAATCAAAATCGTGAATCAAATCATGAGTTGAGTGATTAGTTACATCTCTAGTTGAAATGCATAGACAAAGAATAAGGGACAAACAGTCTGTGGGTCGATAGTTCAACAAATTAGATTCGACGGCGCTTGAGAGTATATTTGTAGCATGATAGATAGATAGATAGATAGATAGATAGATAGATAGATAGATAGATAGATAGATAGAGGCAAAGATTTCTATCTTTAGTGGTTCTGCAAATGAGAGCTGGGTGTGTGAGGAGGGAGTCTGAGAGCTTTTCTCATTACATAATCCTGATCTTTATGAATAAAAGCTCAGTTAATTATTGATGTGTTCTCACCAGTTGTCATTTCAATCCACCAATGACAAGCTGCCTTTCAGTGTGTAGACAGACACATTTCAATAGTTTCTCTCTCTCTATTAAAATAGGACATTTCTAAGGAAGAAATAATGCAGACAGTAATGTAGGAATAGAACTATCACTCTCTAGTCATTCGTTCACCCTAAAGCACAAAATTTACAAACCTCACTCAATGGCCAAATAAAAATTTAATTCATTTATTTTACTTCACTCAGAACAGTGTACCATGTGTTGTTTTGAAGCCTACAACACTTATATCACATAATGACAATGAGACAAGACAATACTTGCAGCGGTGATCTCTAGGATCATGGCTACATCAGCAGTTTTGCTTAAACAGCATGCTGTCCGGGGTGTGGGTGTGTGTTCTGGCTGTTAGTGTGGCCCCTTAATGAGGCTGTAACTATATGAAATATCTCTCCCCATACCAGCAGGACCCGGCTAGCATGATGAGACCATAATGTAGCCTGCACCCAGTTGTTTTCTATGCATAATACATGAACCTCAAGACCACTAGAGCAACAACTCTTCAATTAGAAGATGGAGGACCAGAACAGATCATTTATAAATTCATGAAACTAAAGCTATGGTCGAACAACTTGCATGAAATCTACACATGTATAAATAATCAAGAGGTCATTTGTTTTTTTCTTTCAAAGCAAGAAAGTGCAGTTGTTCCCTTGGAAGACAATCTTGTAAAACAAAAATGGAGCACACATAAGCAGAAATAAATTACATATACATACATGTGTGTGTGTATATGTATATATATATATATATATATATATATATATATATATATATATATATATATATATATATATATATATACACACACACACAATTTTATTGCTTATGTGCACTTCATTTTTGTTTTAAGTAACAAGTATGCACTTTCTTGTTTTGAAAGGTATTAAAAGAAGATGGGGGTCTGGTTCATGTGTTCATGCATTATATTTGACACATAAATAGGTTTTTCTTTCTTTCTTTCTTTCTTTCTTTCTTTCTTTCTTTCTTTCTTTCTTTCTTTCTTTCTTTCTTTCTTTCTTTCTTCTATTGAAACAACCATCTAGCAAAACAAAAATCATACCACTGAAAAAAAAAGAAAAAAAAAAGAAATTGCATTAACATTCATCTACTTGTGTGTAAAACAAGACACGACTGAGACAACTGTAAAAATGGCCTGAAAAAAAAAAGTTGCCTTGACTATGACATTAGACAATGCTGAGATGAAAACAACCATTACTTTTACTTATGCTTGAATAAGGGCATGTTGACAAAAGATTATCATTATTCTTGCTTGGCTAGCTTCAGAATGAATAAATGCAAATGTACACTAAGATGACGCTTTTGTGATGGTCTGTTTCTATTCCATGCATTCACCTGGAAAACAAACAGCACCCAGGAGAAAATATATGTTTGGAAGAGACATTAAAAACAACAACAACAATGACTGACAAGTGATGTTTCCCTTCATATCTCTGTAGATTTTTACTCCTCACAATCTCAGCTCTCTCAGCTGAGAAAAGGATCACTTGTTCATATAACTTTGAGAAGCTGCACGTGAATACAAATCCAATTAGAGGAGCATGAAACAAATTAGAAACTTTCACACAAGTAAAGGGAATAATCAAGGGGAAAAGTGAGCTATTGTGCAAACCGTTGCCATTGTCAAGTATCTGAAAAAAAGAACCATCCAAATAACCAAAAACGCATACAGATCACCTTTGAATTCACAGAAAAGTGTGTTCACGTATGTGTTCAGGGTTACTGGAAGGTCATGGGCTGTGCTTTAGTAAGGAAGTCTACTATGCCCTGGAGATAAACTGGCAATCATAACCCATAGCTGATGAGCTTCCCCGTCTGCCTTTTTTTCTCTCAAGCATTTCAATTTTACTTATCTACTGTAATTTCCCACTTGAGGCACTGAGGTGGTCATATAATTCACCTCATAAAGATATTTAGCCAGCTAGACTGACCAGCACTCAGTGAGGATGGGGGGAAAGAGCCATTATTCTGAGCAATACCTGTGATTGTTTCTTTACGGTTCTGTTTGTGGGAAGTGTTTTCTCTCTATTGTTGTGTTTTGAGTGCTGACCGCTGAATGAACCTCGTGAAGATAAACGTTTAACAGTGATTGCAGTTTCTCTGTACATTAACAATTGGCATGTTTCCATGAACTGTAGTAATCTAGTGTTTGGCTTACTTCTAAATCAATACAGTTGAACATTACACACACACACACACACACACACACGCACACACACACACTCTCTCTCTTACACACACACACACACACACACACACACACACACACACACACACACACACACACACACACACACACACACACACACAGAGTTATTTTATAATTGGGGTCTTACAGATCAAAAGCAACAGAAAAGACATTTACAATGTAACAAAATATTTACATTTCGAATAAAAACTTTCTTCATTTCACCAAAACACCTTGAAGAAAAAAAAAATGGCATGGTTTCCACAAAAAAAAAGCAGTAAAACTATTTTCAAATTTGATAATAAGATGTTAATTGAGCATCAAATCAGCATATTAGAATGATTTCTGAGAGAATATTCTAATATATGTTACAATATAAAAAAATATAATATTATAAATATAAATAATCATCCATTGGAGCTTGTCAAAAATTTTTATTTGAATGAAATGCTAATGTAAAACAGCTCTTTTCTGGGGTTTCAGAAGAATCCAAAGTGTTAATTTTATACTGAGTATTAAAGTCCATGTACTCATAACAATTATTAATCTTCCACATCTGCGGTTTACATACTTACTATTCTATTCTTGTGCCAGCCACAAATCGATGCGCTCTGATAATGGAACTTGTAACGTGGAACCATGCATATTAATAGCAAATAATACAAAGGTGCATACAACTATTGTTCAGGCTTCCCTCTCCACACATTAGCTGTAGCGTAAACAGCATTGTTTGGATCGGACTAAAGCGTTCAAACATCCGCCATAGCTTAATCATGCAAATGAACATAGCTTCGCTTATAACATCTTTTGTGTAAAGGCGACATACCTCCTTTTTTCTCAGCTCTGTTATTATACACTGTTCTTCAGCGGGGCAGAATTTCATTTGCATAGATTTCAACACCCAAATAGCTGGTAATAAATAAATAATTGAATGAAGAAAAACACAGACACATACAGAGCAACTCCGTCATCTCAAGCTTGTCAAAGCTTGAAAGAAGTGAGAATGGAAAGGAGGGGAAAATGTCTGTCTGAACAACCATAAAGAATTCTTTATACAGGCAGAGCAGATAAGACCATTGAAAAAAGGAGAGGCTCACTAGGTGTGGCGAGCAATCGCCCTCAGGAATATGTGTCTGCCCCACACCTCAACTCAATCAATGGGAATAATGCATACAATCACTTCACAATGAGTCTGTCAAGGGCACTTACATAAGAGACTTGGCCCAGGAAGGGCGTAAGGAATGGGCTCTGAATATGGATGCCTATTTGCTCACTTTACTCGGCTGACCTCTCAAGCATTTCTTCTCTTCAATGCCTCGTTCTAATCAAGCGAATTGAGAGACTGTTTTATATGCGTCGGCCGCCTTGAGGACAGAGGTGCGGGCAGCAGGGACTTATCTTATTCCAACGGACACAAGCCTCTGGCCATGGGCTACCGTCAACAGCCATTAATAATGAAAAGCAGGGGCTCCCGGTGCTACTCTTGGAGGGCCCACTTCCTCCCCTTTTCTTGTTGGAAACTCTGTGGGGAGGATGGAAACCTAAAAAGATATGGTTTCAACATGCCAGCATTGTGCTTTGTTTATCTTGAGGCATTATATCTTGGATTACCTTGTATGTTAACAACACCGTCTGACTGAAATCTGAACCACATGTTTTGGTAATATTTACAATGATAATGCGAGCCATCCAGGCTCTCTAAAAACATTGTCTGAGACCAATTTAACATTTGTGTATTGGCTCCTTTGATGTGTGAATTTAACCTAAATGAAAGCCAAAGCAAACCGAGAGGCTTTGGAAGAAAAAAGAAAGTGAGGTGGGTGAATCGAGGGTGAGAACTTCGGCAGGAGGGCCTCACGTCTGTCGCTTTGATGGGCTGCGTTTTATAAAGCTCTTTGGGGGCAGGACAGGTTGCTTGTTCGGCACAGCCCCGTTCCCACGTTTCTTCTTTTATCGCCACAGCGTGCGACAGGTACGGCAGCTGGCGTCGGGATTGATCGTGAGGTACATCAAACATCACTTTCAAACAACTGACTTGGGGAGACTAGCGCGGCTTCTGTTCTTACAGCCCCTCTGCAGAAAATGATGCTCCAACCAAAGGGACGCACGCACATCAAAGAGACGAGACACCTTAATTAGATGTGCGAGCTGCTTTGGCAGAACTTTCACATAGTCTATGATTGCTATTTCTGGACTTCCTCACACAAATATTGTCAACATTGTCAACAGGCAGATTAAAGGAATCATTCTCCCAGAAATGAACATTCTGTCATTAATTACTTTTCAAAACAATAATAATTTTCCACAGAACACTGACACACACACACACACACACACACACACACACACACACACACACACACACACACACACACACACACACAAAACAGTTTTTCAAACAACAATAGTTCATAGTGACCACAGGCTTTACATTGCTTTCTCTCTCTTTCTCTTTTCTTTTTCCCATTTGGTCCATTCCACTTTTGTATTATAGTCTTCTAAAGCCATACAATAGTTCTGTGTGATGAAATTGATGGAAATCTGTCATTATTCACTATGGCTCAGGTTGGATGTCAACATCATCAAACATTTTTTAGTAACTGTCTAGTAGCCAAGCATCATGAAGTCAAGAATGCACCAAAGGTGCCATGTTTGATTTGAGAGCTGTTTAAAAATTAATAGTGACTTCAATTTCACACATAGGGCCCTATTTTAATGATCTAAACGCAAAGTGTAAAGCGCACGGCGCAGGTGCACTCAGGGCATGTCCAAATCCACTTTTGCTATTTTCACGTAAAAAAAAACGGTTGGCGCGCCGGGGCGCATGGTCTAAAACGGGTTTGTCCCTATTCTCTTAATGAGTAATGGGTGTTTTTTGGGCGTAACGTGCAATAAACCAATCAGAGTTTCATCTTCCATTCCCTTTAAGAGCCAGTTGCGCTCGTGCCATGACGGATTTGCTATTTACACGGCGGAATTTGGAAAGCGCAAAGACAGAACACGTCTCCGAGATGAAACGGAGCTGCTCGTGTGCGAGCAAATAGATAGCCTAATTCTGATACATGCGATGACTATCCATTATGACATGTAGGCATTTTTATATTTAATTAGTCTACAAAAAAAATCTTATGCATTGCAATCCTTTAATTTTGTTTGCTGCTGTGCGTCCCTGTGTTTAATAAGCAGCGTGTGCGCACATTGTGGACCCGCCTATACTAACATGCTCTTTAAATAACAAAGAAAAAACATTGCGCCAGACTTTAGACCAGGTTTGAGTTGGTCTATGGCGCAGTCTATTTTCAGCTCCTTAAAATAGCAATGCGCCAGCAATGTGCCTGAACACACCTCTTTTTTTAGACCAGCACACCCATGGGCACACAAATGGGTGCAAATGTATTTGCTAATTAAACGACGTGGCGCTGGACGGGAAAATGCGAAGAGCCAAAATATACACTAGTTAATAAATGCTGTTCTTTTGAAATTTCTATTCTATTCTATTTCTGAAGGATCATGTGACACTGAAGACTGGAGTACTGGCTGCTGAAAATTACATTTTGCAGGAATACATTTTATAAAAAAAAAAAAAAATAAAAAAAAAAAAAAAAAAAAATATATATATATATATATATATATATATATATATATATATATATATATATATATATATATATATATATATATATATATATAGTCATATTGTCCAGCCCAAAAACTTACATAGTTTTTGTCAGTGTTTATTTAAAAGCATCCAGTTATGCAGAATATAATATGGTAAATATTTAATTGATAAGTTGTTGATACAGTATAACAATACAATATATAGGGTATGATTTCACCACAAAATTCAACAAGTTGACATAAAATGATAACTTCAAATCAGTGATTCGCTGCCTGGAGTCCATTTGTTTCTGTGAACTGCAGCAATTTATTTACTTCTCTCTTCTGTAGCTTTTGCCAGTCTGTTAAAAGATTTTAACAGATTTCTCAGATTTCTTGTTATATCTATTTGTACAGTCAATCGCAAAGCTCTTTCCTGTTTTAGATGTGTTTTGTGTGTTTTTTTCACAGCATTCATGCTGAAAACCAATGCTTTCACTCATTCTTTTTGTCACCTAGTGGGTGGAACCGCAGTCACTATTCATTCCTTTAAAGAAAGGATAACAGTTCAGATTTTCCTACATTAAGTAATTAAAATTTTAAACTCCTAGTCCTTTATCATACAACATCACTTTTCAGATATTCTGAATGCCTTTTCTTTTGCTTGTAGACAGGCTTGGTAAATAATTAAGCTCAGTGCTTGTTTTGATGACCTCCAAGTCACTTTTTTGATGACAGTTGTGGTTTGGGACGGCAGTGACTCTGGAGCCTGGGTCCCCTGATGAACTAGAGCACACTTCTGAGAGAATGAGAGTTAAAACTAATTAAGATATCCCAACAGCAGATTAAATAATGACAGGTCAGACATGCACTTCCACTGAATCCACAACCAAGACTCCACCTGCAACCTTGTGCTTGGGAGCAGGCAGATAAAAGCTCAGGAGAAACACAGGATCTTGTGGCAGGCGGCAGTGATGAAGCAATGAGAAACAACAAACGCACTGAAAAACACAAAGGATTTGCTGAGCTAACGATGCTTTGGAATGTTAATACAACTTCTTACATTTTACACTATCATTACTTTTAAGGGGGTTCCTGCTCATTCATTGTGGTGCATTTAAAGCTTAGTTAATTTGGGAGAGAAATGAGGCTCAGATGATGGATTGAAAAGGCAAAATTAGATCTATTACAATTCAGAGGAATGTGCAGACAATAATCAAAGTACTTTCATCCTACTTGGTGCAATTATCTTTGCACTTAAGAATCAACAAAGCACGTAATGACTTTCGATACAAGTCAGCCGTAATGGCACATAATGGGTTAACAGAGAAACTGCTAACTTGCTGACTGGATTGTTGGCGTATTAACCCAGAGAAGCGCACACACACTCTTGTTTGATAAATTTGACTGTGTATCTCTGTTCACCCATTTCAGGAACCACAAAGAGACTTCTACAGTAGAAAAACCTATTTGCCATGTTCACGTCTACACCAAGACATTTTTGAGTCAACAAAAGACTTTTCTCACAGCATGAAACCAATGCAATTGTTCAGTATTTTTTTTTTTTTCTGTTAACTCTCAAACAGTCAATCCAAGCCACATGCAGGATTTGATATGAAAAACTGACATAAACTAATATAACTATAGCACTACATATGGTTAACCAGAGCTAATCTGAATAGTAAAAAGGATAGTGGATGTACTGTAGCATTAACCAATGTCATAGCAGAAATGAATGAGTCTAATAATAGTTCAATGATTAAACTGAGTAGTAGGGGTTTGCTATATCACAATTGTTGATCTTGGACGATCAAAATGTCTCCACGATCTGCTTTTGAAGAAATATCGTAGTATCACGCTACAGCGCACATTCTATCAGTTTCTGGCATCTCCGTCTCAATGTAATGTACAACACGACATACATTCACATCAAATGTTAACTTGGCAGTAGAGTTACACGTGATATTGTAGTATTACGCTACAGCGGCAATCACTTATTTGCATGTCCTTTAAAGCATTCACTCGCATGCTGTTCTGACATGCGCTTTTTCGGAAGTGCGTGCACACTAAAAAGCCTGTCAAACAGCACCTGATTCCTGGACTTAGTTATCTTTCATGTCTGATTGCACTAATACTATCAAAAACACACAAGGTTTACATATAAACACAGTTGGTTATGTATAAAGTGAAAATAAACATGGATGCAAGTCTTAAAGTGACAGTACTAACATGCTGCCGCTTGTCATTAAAGGGATAGTTCACCCAAAGATTCAAATTCTGTCATTATTTACTCACTCTCATGTTGTCCCAAAGTCACTGCACCTGTTTACCAAGAAATTTTGGAGCACTTCATGCTTCCTTCTGCTGACCAGCTTTTTGAAGATGCTAATTTCATTTTCCAGCAGGATTTGGCACCTGCAAGAAATTTTGGAGCACTTCATGCTTCCTTTTGATTGAAAGTTTTTTTGGTGTGCTTGACTGGCCAGCAAACTCACTAGACCTGAACCCCAGAGAGAATCTATGGGGTATTGTCAAGAGGAAAATGAGAAACAAGAGACCAAAAAATGCCAATGAGCTGAAGGCCACTGTCAAAGAAACCTGGGCTTCCATACCACCTCAGCAGTGCCACAAACTGATCACCTCCATGCCACGACGAATTGAGGCAGTAATTAAAGCAAAAGGAGCCCCTACCAAGTACTGAGTACAGTAAATGAACATACTTTCCAGAAGGCCAACAATTCACTATTTTTTTTTTTTTTTTTTTTTTTTGTTATTGGTCTTATGAAGTATTCTAATTTGTTGAGAAAGTGAATTGGTGGGTTTTTGTTAAATGTGAGCCAAAATCATCACAGTTAAAAGAACCATAGACTTAAACTGCTTCAGTCTGTGTACATTGAATTTATTTAATACACAAGTTTCACAATTTGATTTGAATTACTGAAATAAATGAACTTCTCCACGACATTCTAATTTATTGAGATGCACCTGTATATAGTGTTTTTTTTATATATATATTTGTTAATTCAATTTCTTGAATGCTAAATACGCCTAAAGTACCTGAAAAGTAAAGCACTGTTTGTTTTATTTGTATATTATGTGTATTTGTAATGTGTCTTATTTTTGAATAACAAAGATAAAATAATGACAAACATATTTATCTTTGCCCACTTTTGCCTAAATATCTGCCATTATTTTTTATTTTAGATTTTGTTACCTTGTAAGGCTTTTAAGCGAAATTAGTTTGGCTGTACTGCTAAGACAACTTGCAAAAGAGTAAAACCAAAATAAAGAATAATGATAAAATCATGAATTGTGATTTTCCTGAAAAAAAAAAAAAAACGGAAACAAAATCTTCTATTCAAAATGGCCATGTGACCTCAACATGGCAGCCCCTACGACTGAATACTCCTTAATCTTTAATAACAGTCAAAAGTATGGGTGGAAAAATAAACAAATAAAAATGTATTTTCATCAGTTATTTGGCTGTTAAATCTATTACATCTGTTCTCAGTTCTTTAGGACTGCACATATTTTGGCTATGACATCAGACAGTTGATCTCTTACAGGAAGATGAGAAGCTAAATTTTCTTAAATAGCTGGGCTTAAATGGCATATTTCTTTAGCAGAATGGATTAGGCATGACAGCTCATGTAAGGCTTTCCATGTTAAACCATGGAATGGTTGACCTGAATCTAGGGAGAGGTTAAATGTTGCCATGTGTTGTATGTGCATACTGCCAACCACTCAGCGCTTTGTATCCTCTAAAACAGACACTACATTTCCTTTTACTTAACATCCTGACTGTGAAGCAGAAACCAATGAACCTGCAAGATCGACTTTTATTAATGCCAATAATCATGCCTAAATCCTGATATATATACATACACAAAAAGTATTGTTTTACTACGGTTTCATCCAGAAGGGAAATTTGATTCCCAGAATTCCACAGATCTGTAACAGCCATTTATTTCTTTAATATCTTTCAAAACAAATCACTTACCACAACACAAATGTGGTTGTTTATATAAGCTGTAGCCAGATTGCAATTAGCACCTTCAAAAACGAACAACCCCCCAGAGAATTAAGGGTGTTTTAAAAAATCACAGTTGCAAAACGATTCAGAACAGTAATGCTCCATGCAAAGAGTGAGCACGAGCAGTGTGGCAGCTGTACACACACAGATAAATGTATTGAATCGACACGGAATGGAAGATGGGTGTGTAAAATGGTGTGAAACATGAAATAATGCCATGCATGAGCACATGTGACAGCTAGTCCCATCTTTCACACTTAATAATAGACACTGTCGAGTCGAGTGTTATTATTGATTTCCAGTCAATCACCATAACATAAAAAATAAACATCTGACATCTGACATTGATAAGCCTACTAGTCAATCACCATAACATAAAAAATAAACATCTGACATCTGACATAATAAGAAAAATATAAAAAAATATAAGAAAAAAAAATGTTTCCCCCCAAAAATATATAAAACTCCAGAATTTTCTGTTACAGTCTAGTTTAAAACAAGCCTGTAGGCAGGAGATGTCAGCGGTGCGTGCACGACCAGTGGGTTGTCCTTATAATTCGCTTCATGGATGAGTGGTAATAGAATTCAGCGTAATCAGCCATGGGGTCCGACTCCTCTACCTACCCCTATCAGGCAGGCTGGTTTCACATCTGTGAGTGAATAAAGCTAACAGGAGGGAGGATGGAGTCCTGTGGGGCTCAAGCGGTTAAAACAAGCCCCGCTTCTGCCCTGCACAGGGGCGGCACTGTACCCACTCACTGGAAAGACGGTCTCTCTCCACAGTTATGCACTTAGTTGCTGCTTGTGTGTTTGTTATCAAAGATTACAAAACGAAAATGAACACACCCACTCAGGCCCAACCTGATCAAACCCTTGTTGTCATGGTGACAGAGTTCCATAGCGGCTCCCTTGTTGATTGAGGCTCTCGCTTAAGAAATCATCCTTTTTATTCACATTGGTGCATGTACAATTTGTAAAGTAAATGGACACAGTTGTTAGTGTGTTGATTTATTCTTCTTTTAAAAGGGATTAGGGTTTTCCTTAATGATAATTCATGGACTTGGATTAGGAGCAAGAACAAAGGTGTGTGGGATTTTCATAAGAGCTGGAACACTCAAAGGAAAATCAATTTAGTTTATGACCATTAAGAATCATGCAAATTTGACTAAATTTAATCAGAAGAGATGCTGTTTACATCTTTATGAGATATAACAATATGATACTGTGACCACTACTGCAAAGTACGTAACTCTCATACTATGATTATGATTCCAAACCAAAATATCTTAAGTTCACAATCAAGTATACTGTATATACACTTTTTTCTGTGGAACACAACATAAGATATTTATCACAATGTTCAAGCTGCTCTTTTTCACACAAGAAAGTGAATGGGGACCAGAAACAGCAGTGGTCAACATTCACTTTCATTGTACAAATAACGCATACGTATTCCCATTGTTTTCATTTATCTGATTTATTTGCCCCTAAACACTGCAAAAAAAGCTTGTCACATAACACTTTTCAGTGCTGTCCTTTTTAAAAATGAACGTTGTTGCCCTTAAAAAGCTAAAATGCAGGCTGCAATGTGCTAATGTGTCTATTATAAACACTTTTAAATGCATTAGTTTATGCATCACTATTATTCATTAACCTCCTACATTTGGTTTCAGTCAGTTTTATGTTACTGCTGTATAGCTGATACATTTAATCCCGTAGTTGTTTGTTATGCTGACTGGCTGGTGTCTGGTTACATTACAATCTCTTATATTAATGTTTGGTGCCTTTTTTTCCGCAATGTCAAGTTCACTCTATTTAACCACTAGCAACATCGCCTGTGTCTGTCTCTCTCGTTAACTTCCTTTCCCATATCTTCTCTGAATAGAGAGAGAGAGAGAGAGAGAGAGAGAGGAGGGAAGATCAAGGCCACTAACAGAATAGCAACTTCTCTCACTACTCCAGACTGTCTGTGCATATTCACATCATAACTCTTCACTGAGGTCCCACAACACTACACATATAAGCCAGACAGTTTGCCTTCCAGCAATAACACTGTAGTTCCAGTGATATTTGACAAGAATACTGTATTGCACAACATTCATTCTTGAGGGGACATTCCATATTGGGGATTATTGAGGGGATTATTCCATATTGTTTTTGGGTGTGACTAGATGTCTATGGATTCAGCAGGTCTGGAAACAGAAATGGCATATGTATTAACAGCAATGAGAGTTGGGATGTGTGATGGCGGCAGCTGGCTTGTGTTACACATGAAAAAGTGATTATGTCCCATCGCTTGCTTTTTGAACCTACAATAATCTTAAGGAATTTAATTAAATAAAAATAGAATAAAAGATGAATAAACAAAAATAAATAAAATGCAGTAACTATGCAGGTACTGGTAATATACTGGTAATATATACACAATCCTTAAAAGTATGAGGTCAATGAGTTTTAAATGTTTTTGAACTAAAAAAATATATATTTTTGTGGAAACCGTGATACTTTTTTTCTAAGACGATTTTATTAATAAAAAGTTCAATAGAAACAACATTAATTTACAATAGAAATCTTTCGTAACATTATATGTAATTTTTATCAATTTACTGCTTCCTTGCTGAAAGTATTACAGAAAATAAATAAATAAATGAAGTATTTAAAAAAATCTTACTGATCCCAAAATTTTGACCAGTAGTGCATGTATTTGCTTTTTTTTTTTTTAAAAAAGGCTGCATCGCTGAGGTGCTTCCATGATTTACTGTACTGCACAAAAGTGAAGTGGAACACATATCAAAAATCAGGTCAGATATGCTTACCCCAAAAAGCATTTTCCCAAGCAACCTGTTAATTAGTGGCGAGGTGAAACATGTTGATGTAAGCATTGAGTAATTGAGGGACTTGACTGCCAAAACGCTAATCTACATGGACGAATAAAGAACTTTTCCCAGTCCTGTTGAGACACAAGCATTATCATAAAAAAAACAGGCAGAGACGCGGGCCGTCTGCGTTTGAGATTAGTACAGGAAGAGGACTCTGCTACAACAGGCTGCTCTGGAAAAAAAACACTCCCAATGGACCATGGGGCTAATGAGGGAACACAGAGACGTGAGTCTATGCCTTTAAGCCCACCATACCATTTGAAAGACAGAGGACAAGATGAAAAGAAAAAAAAGTTACGTGTTTATTGTCAACACAAGACCAGCAGTAATGAGCTGTCTGGACTGGTCAAAGTATTTACATTACTGGTCAAAGTGTGGAATAAATAAGGTTTAATGTTTGTGAAAAAAGTCTCTTATGCTCACCAGTGCACCATTTATTTGATCAAAATACAGACGAAAACAGTAATACTGTGAAATTAATTATCTATCTATCTATCTATCTATCTATCTATCTATCTATCTATCTATCTATCTATCTATCTATCTATCTATCTATCTATCTATCTATCTAAAGAGGAGTTGGAAAATAGAAAATAGTCACTTTAAATTGTAGTAGTATTTCATAATATTACTGTTTTCACTATATTTTGGAATTAAATAAATGCAGCCTTGGTGAGAATGAGATTTCTTTTAAAAATGTTAAAAATCATAATTTTTCCAAAATTTTGAGTGGTAGTAAACATATGCTTACACATATATTTAGACATAATTCATTGGTGTGTCCACTAAATTAATTAAGTTCATGCTAATCAATCTAATTATTAAAACATGTTCTGCAAAAACTTTTAGTAATGCTTTCCTGTAAAAAAAACTCACCACCACAGTCCTATGGTGTTGTGGGTGGTTGCCAGGACATTGCTTTGCAGTTTCCAAGGTGTTCTAAACTGTTTCTAAGGCTTTGCTTGGTGGTTACAATAAATAAATAAAGCCCACCTCCAAGTTTTCTATAATACTGTATGATAACCATACACACACACACACACACACACAGCGTGTCGGTCCTGCAGCAGCTGTTGGAGTGGCACTGATCAGACTGTCCACAGGGAGACACTGCCTGCACAGAAACACCCCCAGCACTCCACAGCACATCAAATATTTACCATTACTAAACACTGACTGCTCCTCCACCAGCCCTTACACTAAAACAACTACTCAACACTAACATTTTTGTGAATAGGATGAGCTTTCTGAGAAAATAATCATCTTTCTTTAAGTACAGTGCATCCTGGGGGATATGACTTTGATAACTCTTTGATAGTTCATTATTCAATAGACCAGTCTAAATGTAGAAAAGTGATAACTGTTTAATTAACAAATGAAATGAATTGTGAAGTTGCCTTTTAATTTTCATAGCCCTTAATGGATTTAATGTGGTGGAGTCTGACAGAGAGTGAAGCGGATCCTGTTTTAACAGGAAGCTGCCGTATAAATGCCAGAGAGTGTGAAACTGTCACCCTGCTAATGGTTTTATTCTTTGTATTCTCACCCCCTGTAGCCTCAATAAACAAGAGTTTAATAATGCAAATGACGTCAATATTTCAGTTAGGATGAATGCCGTCACTTGTGCAATGATAGATTATTAACATGCCTTATAATACCTTGATAAAATTAGTCACATGCATTAATGGTGGACTGTAGCCATAATCAGGAGGATTAAAGAGAAGATTAACATAACTGTCTACTGAGCAAATCAAGAAAGAATCCCCCTAAAGAAACAAGATACCATCTGAGAAAGTTCAGCATTCCTCACACACAACCTCCATTGTTTCACCAAACCCTTTAATCAAAGAAAATTATCGACCATTTTAAGTAATGAAAGACAGAGAGAGACTGGATAAATAAATGTCCAACTTAAGAGTTGTTTTCCTAAACTGAATTTAACAAAGAATAATATACATAAAATAATATAAATACAAATATGAATAAATAAAAGTTCATTTATATTATTTATTATTTTAATAATAATACAAATACAAGATAAACCTTGCCACAAAAATATTTAGTTTTTTTTTCTCCGTTCCCTTCAGTGCGGTGGTACATGACTGAAAAGAATAGTGCTGAAAAGCTATGTGAATCTCAGAAATAGGTGACCTGATCGTTGAATAAAACATGTATATCCATGCTTACATGCTTATTCCATTATCCTGCTCACCGGCAACAAGCTGAGCGTGAACTGTGACAGCTCTGGAAACAAACAAATTTGTAGACTGATATTTAGTTATCAGATGAAGGCAGTAAACAGACATTTTAACAAGCATATCGAGTCCAAATCTGAAAATAAATAAATAAATAAATAAATAAAAAAACAAGTGAGTAAACTTCTGCACTATTAGTGGCACTAACAACAACCGGCAGATTTACCAAAGAAATATAAATACTTTTCAATCTTTTGACAATATTAAATGCATTTGTTCTAAATTGATAGCAAAGTGTGATTTTTATTATATATATATATATATATATATATATATATATATATATATATATATATTAATCAGAGGAACAACCTTTTCTTCCAAGAAATTTTAATTAATATTTAAAAATGTATTTTTTTTTGTAATGTAAAAACAAAAATAGAATCAAAGAACTAAAATCTAATTAAAATAAGGCATGTCAAGACTTGTTAAAATAAAGCATGACCACTACATGTTTTCCACTGTCTAAATGAACAAGAAAGATATTTAATTTATATAATTTATATGAACCAATATACTTTAGATTTTTTTTTTTTTTTTTTTTTTCTCCAAAGGTCATGGTCTACTCCAGGTCAACTCTAACAGTTTTCCCCCCCTACTAGTTGTGTAATTTTAGATTACCAGAAAATTATCATGAAACCGATTAAATACGAATAAACCATATATCACTCAGCTGTTCCAGAAACTTGCTTGCCATTGTATTATTATTCTTGACTTGTTTTCTATTTATCCCCATTTTATAGTCTCACTGGGCTTCTGTATGTTAGAAACGATCATCACTTTTGCAATTTCATTCAGAGCCGTTACTTTAAGCGTTACTGTTGACCAAAACAAGGGCACAATGTGAATATTCAGCAAAAACAAGTGATCCCTCTATGTCTTTGTCTCCATTGGCTCACTCTTGCTTCTTTCAGAAATACAGGGTCTTTCTCTGACATCAGCCACTGCAACTGACGTCTCTCGCGCTCCTCCCATTTTTAACTTCCAATCTAATGTTTTGCGTTTCATTTTGATAGTGCTGTGGGTTGGTGGGTACTCTACTCGTTGTGTCAGAGTTGGCTGCTAAAGCTCGCCGTGCTGTAAATGATCTTGCTGCGATGCCACGGCCACTTCTGATCATGCATGGGGATAGCAAGACAGAAATCTGCTCTGGTCCGTGGCTCGCTGAGAATGAGAGATTGAATTTAACAACATTGACAGGGTTTGCACAGTGGCATGTTAATATTCTTTTCTGTTGTGAATTTCAGAGGCTGATTTTTTGTTCATGCAAATAAAAGGTTTTTCAAGCAAAAAAGGCTTTGCTAACCTATTTATATTTCCTTGTAGCACTTTTTATCCACTTAACATTGTAAAATGTTAATAAAACATAATATTCAGAGAATAATAAGCAAATTCAGGTTGTCATACAGTGAACATGGTTCCTCGCCTGTGTAAGAAACCCAGCTGTGGAAGGCTGATGAGACAGAAGAGGCTCTTTTCACTCAATAAATTAGCAGCCATTTCAGTTAAGATGCTCTAAATGCTGAATTGATGGAGGAAGATGTGGCTGGTCAAAAGATTAATGCAAGCCGCTACTCAACAAAACGTGCCACAAGCCTGAAACATTTAGCTAATGCTAGCAATTAAAGGACGTGTAAATCACTTTCTGGCTAAAAACTGAGAACTGAGAACCTTACAGTAAATTTTCTCAATATAGTCTAAAGAAAATTAGACTTTAATTTGTTCCAAAATATTATACTTTTGTCCTGTAGAACACGAAAAGAGATGTTTTGCAGGTTGTTCATGCTGCTCTTAGCCATACAATGGAATCATATAGTGACTATGGGTTTTCAAGCTTCAAAATTACACAAAAAAATTAAAAGCACCATAAACATACATATATTTCTAACTTTTTTTTTTCTTACAGAACCCAAACTTATAAAGTGTATGCAGTGTAAAATGGCAGTATTAATATTGTTCAAACATACATAAAAACAAATTTATGGCACAACCGTCAAAACAAAATATAAGTAACCTGATGTGAGACTGCAATCATAAAGTCCATAAATAGACATTAAATCAAAATTCCCCTCTCCATGAGTGGAGTGAAAATCGTTACTGTGAGGAGGACTAGCACTCCCTTCTCCTCAGAGGACACAGAATGTCACTCTCATCATCATCATCTTCCACTCCCTCCAACACACGGCAGCATTTATCAGACCCTGCGTAAAATAACTCATTACACTTTATGATGTTAGGATTGCACATCCTGCAGCTTCAAACCACTGCAGTGAGAACCAGGTGAACTCAGAGAAGCTGAAAATTCCTGGACTGGATTCGATCAAAAGATTAGCGTGATCATAATGGGTAACATCCAATAAAAGTCTAAATGGCTCTTCTTTTATTCTCTTCCATCTAAAGTGCTTTCAATAAAGAAAAAAGATTGCACATCCACCTTTTTAATTTGAAATTATGTGTTGCCCTTTTTTCTATATGTGATAATAACAACCTTCCCACGCTTTTTGACTAACAAGTTTCCATGACCTTTCCAGTAATGTGTGATTATTTAAAAATAATTAAATTATTTTAAAAAATCATTTAAATTCAGGCTGAATCACCAATGAATCATTTAATCCAATTTTGAATTGTTTTCATTAATTTATTCAGATGAGTCTCACAAAAGAGATTCTTTCACAACTAGCCATTATCAATATCTAGAAATAAATAAGCAAAAAAGAGCTAGAAAATATATATTTAGAATACAAATTTTGCAATTTTCAGTGACAAAGTTTTGATTTTTTCCAAGTCAAATAAACAAGATAGAAGTACTGGAACTAATAAATAGTCTGAGAATCTGAAAAAAAAAGGAATGAATGAGTGAGTGAGAGATAAGCATTAGGAAGGCAGAACTGTCTTGCTTCACGAGAACAGAAATGAGTCGATTAAGACAAGGGGAAGAAAAAAAAAGATCCCAGGTTTTTCCACATCAACCTGGACAGCGATACCATCAATGTCACGGGTGAGGAGATGGGAGCCCCCACGGCGTCTGCTGAATCTAGATCATTCTCTCAGCATCATCAACGATCCATCGACTTATCATCTACAATCACTGCAAGACTGTCATTCAAATTGCTTCTTCATTGACTGTCATTCCACTTTAATTACGTGGCTAATCAAAACAAACTGCTGCCGCCCCTGCACATACACACGTCCACTGTGAGCCACATGATGAATGAGACAGCTCATCAGCCGGACTTGGCAGATAGTCCATGTCTTGTATTCATCATCATTACCCAGCACTCAAGCACTCGACACACACATTTACTGCATTTCCTGTACTTTATCCTCCCTTCAAGAGAAACCTCTGTTCTCTTTGCTTTTTTTTTTCTTCTCAATTTGATTTTTAAGGTAAATCGACAGTTGGTTATCTTAGCTTCTTCTGTTTTTTCTTTCAAGGTTGAGTTTTAAAGTGTAAAAGAAGCATTTATTTAAATAAAGATTTAATGCTAAATAAAGTGGTAATAGCTTTTAGCAAGCAGCAAAGATTTCCTTGAAATGATTGTTCATGCTTCAGGAGAAAAAAAAAATCCTGAGAAATCTCCCATCAATCAGTGTTCATGGTGACAGGGTTTAAGAGTAGGCAACATCCAAATAAATAATGGTTACACCACACCACCCTCAGAGGTCTATTCAGTGCTGTCAGTCACATTAGTGGCTTTTTGCACCCCATTTTAGCCATTTAAAAATCATAATAAAGCATAGTGCTATTGTGAATTCACAAAGGCTGTGATTCAGTTAAATAAATATATACACTGTGGGTTTAATATGCGCTTTATTTGTATGCATGGGGGTTAAGAGCATCTCAGAGCGGCTCTGTTCACAGTAAATGCTGCTCCACACAAACAGTTATTATTTACATGCACAGACCGTCTCAAACTCCATCTTTGCATATGCTTTGAGTCTGAGTTGCTTATAACGTTCATCGTCAGGCTGTTGATGCACTCTGCAGGCTTTTGATACATAATATACATAAGTTATGATTATATTGTTTTATTACATTATGTATTTTAACAGTTTTGTTCAATAAAACCATATGAATACTTGCTTTTGACATTTTATTTGAACCAATTATTATTTCCTCATTGCTATTATATATGTATTTTAAGTAATTTTAAAGTCTGCTTGGATCTATTTTTATTACCACAAAATTATCCGATTACTTGATCAATCATCAGAGAAATCGACCAATTATTCAATTACCAAAATAATCATTAGTGACAGCCCTAATAAATATAATTATGTGTGTGTGTGTTATGGTTTATTTATGTGTGTGTGTGTTATATATATATATATATATATATATGGTTACGTATGGTAACCCTCGTTCCCTGAAGGAGGGAACGGAGACGCCACGTCGGTGACCGACGAAAATGGGATATCGCTTCGATAGACCAATCTACTTCGAGTGTAAACTAAACGAGCCAATGCACATTGGCATGCAATTATTGCATCCAGCTGCCGCTGATCACAGCGTGAGTATAATAAGGCAGCAGGTGCAATGCATACCAGGTTTTCGCTGAGGAGCCGAGCCGGAGACCCGGCGGCTCAGCGGTGGTACAGCAACCATGGCGACGGGACGTGGCGTCTCCGTTCCCTCCTTCAGGGAACGAGGGTTACCATACGTAACCGAGACGTTCCCTTTCAGTCGGTCACTCTCGACGCCACGTCGGTGACCGACGAAAATGGGATCCCTACCAAAGCGCCATGGGTGCTGCCCCTTCCAGTGCTCTGTGCGAGCCGCCTGCGCCCCTATTAGGTGTAGGCCGGGGCTCGGAACAAGTAGCTCCACTCACCATTGTCAAAGCACTACCTCACTGGGTGAGACTGGATAACACTGGGAAAACGTACCCGTTCCACTTGGAACAGGGACGCTGCGGAGGCTCCATCCTTCCCGAAGGAGGTCTCGGAGCAAATACACATATAGCATCCGTTTAGGTGTATATGGAGAAATTTGAGGTGATTCAAACCCTCCTGGAAAGGCAGAAGTCTGCCGGGGAAACACGGGCTCTAAGGCTATACCGTGGACTATACGCATACGAGTACCGCTTAGGTCTCAATATGGAACCCAGCCTTCCATGGTTCTCACGGATTCATCATGAAGGCCTGGCGCCGGACGTTCCGCCGCGTCCAGCTGCCTAGGGTGATGGAGGATCTCAACAGGGTCTACAGTACGGACACTCTGGAGCGGTTTTAGCAAGCCGACACTAACCGGGGCCTCTCGGTGCCACTACCCGTTTGAGGTGAGAACACAGGAGGATACCGGCTCTACACGAAGGCTATAGAACCTAGCGAACGTGTTAGGGGTCGCCCAGCCCGCAGCTCTACAAATATCTGTCAGCGAGGCGCCACGAGCCAGCGCCCAGGAGGATGCAACACTTCTTGTTGAGTGAGCTCACAACCTGAACGGGCAGGGCACACCCTGTGCCTGATAAGCCAGGGCTATGGCATCCACAATCCAGCGGGCCATCCTCTGCTTAGAGACGGCATTCCCCTTCTGCCGGCCTCCGTAACAGATAAAGAGCTGGTCTGAGGTCCTGAAGCTTTGTGTCCGGTCTACGTAGCATCTCAATGCTCGGACGGGACAGAGCAAAGCTAGGGCTGGGTCTGTCTCCTCCAGGGGCAGCGCTTGCAGGTCCACCACTTGGTCTTTGAAGGGTGTAGTGGGAACCTAGCAGGGCCTCAGGATTACCTGTGAGTCAGCCAGCCCAAACTCTAGGCAGGAATCATCGACCTAAAATGCATGCAGGTTCCCTACCCTCTTGATGGAGGCAAGTGCAAGCAGGAGCAGAATTTAAAATGAAAGAAACTTTGGCTCGACTGAATGCAAAGGCTCGAATGGGCCCTGCTGTAGTGATTTCAGCACCAGAGTCAGGTCCCAAGAGGGTATGGAGGGGGGCCGGGAAGGATTTAACCTCCTGGCCCCTCTAAGGAACCTGATGACGAGGTCATGCTTACCTAAAGACTTCCCATTCACGGGGTCATGGTACGCAGCAATAGCGGCAACCTGGACTTTGAGGGTGGAGGGAGACAGCCTTCGCTCCAGCCCTTGCTGCAGAAAGGAAAGCACAACCGCAATCGGGCATCTTCGGGGGGTCTTCTCGGCGAGAAGAAAACCACTCGACGAACAGGTTCCACTTCAAGGCGTAAGCGTGTCTCGTAGACGGTGCTCTTGCCGAAGTGATGGTGTTCACTACCTCCTGGGGCAGGTCACCTAGAACCTCCGCGTCCCATCCAGGGACCAGACATGGAGTTTCCAAAGGTCTGGACGCGGGTGCCAAATGGTGCCCCGTCTCTGAGTCAGTAGATCCTTCCTCAGAGGAATCGGCCAAGGAGGGGCTGTCGCGAGGAGCACTAGTTCGGGGAACCAGGTCCGCGTGGGCCAATACGGCGCCACTAGCAAGACTTGCTCCTCGTCCTCCCGGACTTTGCACAGTGTCTGTGCAAGAAGGCTCACTGGGGGAAGCGCATACTTGCGTAGGCCCCGCGGCCAGCTGTGTGCCAGTGCATCCCTGCCGAGAGTTCCCTCGGTCAGGGAGTAGAACAACTGGCAGTGAGCGGTCTCTGGAGAAGCAAACAGGTCTACCTGAGCGGCTCCGAACCGTCTCCAAATCAGCTGGACCATCAGGGGATGGAGTCGCCATTCTCCTGGGAGCATTGCTCGAGACAGCTCGTCGGCTGTACGGTTGAGCAGGCCTGGAATGTGAACGGCACGAAGAGACCTCAGAACCTTCTGACTCCAAAGGAGGAGATGGCGGGTGAGTTGTGACATGCGACGGGAGCGCAGACCATCTTGTCGGTTGATGTACGCAATGGTCGCTGTGTTGTCCGTTCGGACCAGCACATGCTTGCCTCGTAAGTGACCTTTGAGACGGTTCAAGGCAAGGTGCACTGCTAACAACTCTAGGCAACTGATGTGCCACTGCAGCTGCGGGCCCGTCCAAACCCCTGAGACTGCATGCCCGTTGTACGTGGCCCCCCAGCCGGTGGTGGAGGCATCCGTGTAAACCACAGCATGCCTGGAGATCTGCTCTAGGGGCACCCCTGCCCTGAGGAATGCAAGATCTGACCACGGGGTGAATGTTTGGCAACAGGCCGGTGTAACTTGGACCCGGTGAGTGCCGGGCTTCCATGCCCACCTCGGGACTCGGCCATAAAGCCAGTGCTGGAGTGGTCTCATATGTAACAGTCTGAGCGGTGTAAGTGCCGCTGCGGCCGCCATATGCCCCAGGAGCCTCTGAAAGAGTTTCAGTGGGACCGCTGTCCTGCTCTTGAATGTATTCAAGCAGGCTAGCACCGACCGCGCACGTTCCTCTATGAGGTGTGCTGTCTGTTCGACCGAATCCAACTCCATACCGAGAAAAGAGATCCTCTGCGTTGGCAAGAGTTTGCTCTTTTCCCAGTTGACCCGAAGGCCCAACAGGTTGAGGTGCCGGAGCACCAGGTCCCTGTGTTCGCACAACTGATCCCGAGATTGTGCTAGTATCAGCCAATCGTCTAGATAGTTGAGAATACGAACACCCTGCTCTCTGAGGGGAACAAGAGCCGCCTCCGTGACTTTCGTGAAGACACGGGGAGACAGGGACAGCCCGAAGGGCAGGACCTTGTACTGATATGCCTGTCCTTCAGACGCAAACCGCAGAAAAGGTCTGTGGCGCGGAAGGATCGACACATGAAAGTACGCGTCCTTCAGGTCGATCGCTGCAAACCAATCTCGGGGACGGACGCACCCGAAGATGCTTTTCTGCGTCAACATCTTGAACGGTAGCCGATGAAGGGCCCGGTTCAAAACTCGCAGATCCAAGATCGGTCGTAACCCACCGCCTTTCTTGGGTACAATGAAGTAGGGGCTGTAAAACCCCGTCCTCATATCGGCTGGAGGGACCGGCTCTATCGCGTCTTTCGCCAGTAAGACTGTGATCTCTTCCCGCAGAACAGGGGCATCGGCCGCTTTCACTGTAGTGAAGCGGATACCGCTGAACTTGGGGGGACGCCGGGCGAACTGAATCGCATAGCCGAGGCTGATGGTCCGCAGGAGCCAGAGAGACGGGCTGGGTAGCGCTGACCAGGCGCTTAGAAACCGTACAAGCGGGACCAGCGGAATCACAGCCGTACCCGCAGTGGGGCAGCGAGGTGGAACACAGGGACCCATCTCGGGCGGCTTGTGAGCAGGCCTGAGTGTGGTGCGAGTGTGGGGTGCAGGGCTCACCTGGTTCCACGGGTTGGCAGAGGGTGCGTGAGTAGGGCCTTTGTTGACGCTCTCGAACCGCCCGCTGCTGCCATCTGGCGAAGGAGGAGGATGAGTGAGGTCCGGTTTTTGGCCGTCCGCAACTCTCCGTGCCCTCCTGGGACCCAGAGACAGAGAAAACCGCTCTCTCGTCGAGATTTCCAGATTCTCCCCTGGCCCTCCTCCAGGGGAGGGAGAGGTGCTCTTTCACCATCCCCCAGAAAGCGGCTACCTCTCTCTGGGCCACCCGTCCCGGGGCCTCTTGCTCTTCCGCTCACCGCCAGGTTTGACGGGGGCCAGGACAGGTGGGGCCTATGCCCAGCTCTACGGCGCCACTTGCTGGAGGCTGCTGCGGATGCGGCGCGGGAGTGGGTGGACGCAGGGGGCCGCCCTCGGTGACGAGCAGGCTGGGGCGTTGCAACCGGCGGACGGGTGGAGGCAGCAGCTGCCCGCCGGGCAGAAGGTTGGACCGCCTCAGTCTGCTCCCGTGCAGCCAAGAACTGCTGGGCCAGGTTCTCGACCACGTCACCGAAGAGGCCGGTCTGGGACACAGGCATTAAGGAACTGATCTTTGTCGGCGTCCCTCATTTCAACCAGACTCAGCCAGAGATGGCGCTCCTGGACCACAAGCGTGGACATCGCACGACCCAGAGAATGCACGGTGACCTTCGTCGCTCGGAGCGCGAGGCCAGTGGCGGTTCTGAGTTTTCAGAACTTCTGGATCGTAACCACCCTCGTGCAGGTCCTTCAGTGCCTTGGCCTGGTGCACCTGCAGTAACGCCACAGCGTGTAAGGCAGAAGCAGCTTCCCCGCAAGCCATATAGGCACCGCCGGTTAGACCAGACGAATGCCTATAGGCCCGGGAAGGAAGCCCGGGTCTCCCCGCCAGCAGGAGGCAGACTTAGGGCACACTTGCATCGCTACCGCCCGCTCCACTGGGGGAATCACCGAATACCCCTTCGCTGCACTGCCATCGAGTGGTGGTGAGGGAGGAGGAGCCCACCAGCCAGTTTCTGGCAGTAAGAGGTGCCATCCACGACCTGGTGAGCTCGTCATGCACTTCCGGGAAGAAAGGCACCAGGGTGGGGCGCTGAAAACCAGCGCGCGCCACCTTGAGAAACCAATCATCCTGCCTCGAGGGCTCGGGACGCGGTGGAGATTTCCACTCGAGCCCTACCCTCTCGGCGGCCCGGGAAAGCATAGCTGTCATCTCCGGATCCAATTCAGGCTCCGCCACCGTCCCAGAGGGCAGCAGCACAGCTGAATCTTCATCTGACAGCTCTCCCTCCGATGCTGAGATCGACATCTGGTCAGGGGGAGGCCCACTGGATACCACTGGTACGCTCTTTGAAGAGGGCCCAGCGCGTTCCGTGGGTTACTCCTCTGGATCGGAGATGCAAGAGGAGTGATGGTCCCCAGAGGGTTGGTTCCCTGCGGGGTTTGCCACCACTATAATCCTCAAACCGCCCGTGCTACTGCTGGAAATGGTTTTTCGTCTGTTGGCCGCCAGAACGAGCCCCAAATCGCGGCAGCGGCAACGGGACTCCGCCCCCTTTTTTGAAGGAAGCAGAGCCTGGTTCGCAGCTCCGAGATGGTCATCTTCCCGCAGAGAGAAGATGACTCATCCACGAAAGCTACCTCAGCGTGTTTGCCCAGACACGTGAGGCAGCAATCGTGACCATCACCCGTTGCCAAGTAACGACCGCACCCAGAAACGCACGGGTGAAACGGCATCCTTATAAGGACGATCCGTCGTCTTTACAAAGACGCACCCATGAAGCTCTTTTAGAGAAATTTGCTCTTTAGGAAATGCTCTTTTAGTGCTGAGGCGCACAGGGGAATTGGCCGCTTGCAACACGACAGGGGGTAGTGCAGCCTGAAGTGTGCAATCCACTCGACGCTGGAACGACCACCGCTGAAGCGCCGTCTCGCCAACACACGAAGCTTCCGAGAGGGTGCTGAACTCGTAGTTCACAGCAGACACAGTTGAGCAGAACGATACTAACGCTCGGCTCCGAAGCGAAAAAGCTGGTATGCATTGCACCTGCTGCCTTATTATACTCACGCTGTGATCAGCGGCAGCTGGATGCAATAATTGCATGCCAATGTGCATTGGTTCGTTTAGTTTACACTCGAAGTAGATTGGTCTATCGAAGCGATATCCCATTTTCGTCGGTCACCGACGTGGCGTCGAGAGTGACCGACTGAAAAATATAATATAATATAATATAATATAAATGTTTGCATTCAAACAACACTGTGATTAAACACTGAGACATTTGTGAGAAGGATAAAGACAAGCCATTAGACTGAAATGTTCCTGTGAAGTTTTATTTGTTACATTTTTTCCCGAAAGGTCTAAAATGGGTAATAGGCACAACCGGACTTCAATGAACAATAGTCACAGATAAGATCAAATCAGAAAAAGCTGCCAGAAGTTGTGGCCTGAGGGCTGTCTCCATTCCAGCTGCAGAGCGTGCATGCATCAGATAAGCAAAGCAAACACCAGATCATCACTGGCAGCTCTATCTTTCCACTGACCAATATTAATAGCGTGAAATAACATATGGTGGTTTGGCAGATGTGAAAGATCTTGGCAACGGACGCTGATTTCAGCCATTTTCCCAGGTTGAACAAACACATATGGTGGCGTAGGGCGAGATGATGGTCGCAAGCGAAAGGTCTTGAGTTTTAAGGCGACGTCTATAAGCGAAGACGGGTCTGGCGGAGTGACTGCTCTCCCAAAACTCTCTGGGTGAACATCACCCCGACAACAGCCTCTTGTTTGAAGAGTAACTTGGAAATAGGAGCCAGATGCTTCTCCCTCATTCTTTACCGCTGCACAAATATGTAGGCTTGATTGGATAATTTGGTTGCATGCGTGAGAGAGAGGGAAAATGAGAGAGGGTGGTTACTCAGCTACAGAAGAAACTCCGCTCTCATCTCAGTGCGTGTGGTCTGTAAAAAGTGTCTTAACACTTCAATAGTGTAATTTAGTGTGGAGGCTGAAGTTAAATACACTTTTGGTTTGATTCGAGTTCCCTTCACACATAATTGTTCAAGAAAGAAGCTATTGTACGAATGAATGTGCAAAAGAATATTCATTTATCTTTATCTGTCAAGAGGCCACTTTTTGCACTGAGGGCCAAAACTACATAGATAAATAAAATTCCCAAGCATAATCATGAGGGGTGTGGTGTAGGAAATGTGGAAATGTAGGTTTGAATTCCTTGGTAGTAAGCTAAAAACTGTATGTCAACTAGTAGGATGTCCAAAAACATACCATAATATACTACAGTTCAAAAGTGAGCACCAAATCAGGATCATATGACACTGAATTAATAGCTGCTTACAAGTGCTTTGCCATCACTGGAATAAATTACATTCTATAAATAAAATAAACTGTATTATTATTTCACAATAATCTTCACAATACATTGTTTTTGGATCAAATAAATAAATGCTGCTTTGTTGAGGTAATAAAAATTAGTTTATTTTAACCAAATTTTTGAATGACAAAAACTATGACGTAAATCTATTGACAACAAATAAAAAAAAAAAAAAATGACAAAAATATTAGGGAGGAACGATTTGGGAAGAGACTAATTCAGAATGAAATCTGCCGCGTGGTTCGGAGATTAGATGGGGAGTCTACATATAAACCGGCGGGACATAAGCTAACATACACTTGCTGCATGTTGCATAAAACATAAAAAAATGTCAATATGTGAGAGTAAGAGAAGAGCAGACATATGGATAAATCTAACAATGCAAGAGAGAACTCAATTAGGTCCAGTTTTCTGAGTGCAGACACTGAAGCAAACACACATAGAAAGCACATCTCAGCACGCGAGTACTCTTTTGCGTCGCATTAACAGAGAATTACACACAAAATGATGTTGAATTGTCCATTCTGATGAGTATTCGCGTAAACAGATTTGATTATGTCTTAAGTGAACTTAAGCAGTATGGAGAACATATATCAGTACATTGCATCCAATGCAGCTGTGCATTCGATTTTATAGGGACAGCAGCCTAATTTAGTTGCTATTGTCCGAGTCATTGATGTTAATCAAGCATCAAAAGAAAAACAGAAAATCACTCACTGCTCTTGACTGAAAAAATTAGTAGCCCTAAAGATTAATCTAAATTTATTTATAGAAATAGATGTCTGCTTGAAAGAATGAAGACTATGGTAAACAAGTTGCTATAAAGAATGCATAATTAACCTATATAACCATTGGTATTTCATTAAAAAGAAGACCATGTTCTTGTTCTTTATGAGAAGTGGTTTTATATAATTTTAACATAAAGGCATGTTGTGCGTCACTGCAGTTAAATCTGTGTCTACCATGATAAAACCTTAAAATCAAACCTATATAATGAGTTTGGATATTTTAGAGAAATGCTTAATAAATGCACTGTAAACCCATTAGATTTTAGCCGACTAAATTTACTGTAGATTTAGTCGACTAAAATCTTAAGATATTTAGTCGACTAAAACTAAAAATAATTCAGATGACTAAAATATGACTAAAACTAAATGGCATTATAGTCAAAAGACTATGACTAAAACTAAATCAAAATTTCCTGTCAAAATGAACACTGCTGTATGTACCAAATCCCTGTCTCCTTACTTGGCTATGGGGTACATGGTGTAGGATTAGGGTTACAACTTTGGAACAAACACTTATGTTTTAAGGAATAAGTGTTTTGACTTTTGACGCTCCATTTGACTAGTAAGCCAATTCTCAAATAACTGCTATGATGGCTTTTGTTCTACCCGCTTAAATGTTAGAAGTACTTGCGCTGTCCAGTCTATTAAGACGGTGTCTGTTCCCCGAATAATGAGGTCAAAATATAAATTTAATGTAGGATCTAGAAAAAATTCTTATCGTGATTAAACCAGAAAAACGTAAAAAAAAATGAATAAAAACTATTTTTAAAGTTTGGGCTCATAAACATTAGATCACTCACACCCAAAGCAGTTATTGTAAATGAAATGATCACAGATAATAGTTTTGATGTATCTCTGCTTGACTGAAACCTGGCTAAAACCAAATGATTATATTGGTCTAAATGAGTCTACTCCATCAAACTACTGTTATAAACATGAACCCCGTCAGACTGGTCGTGGGGGAGGTGTTGCAACAATATATAGTGATATTCTCAGTTTGCAAAATTATCTAAGCTAACAGAGTGTGTTAAAAATGTAAAAGATTGGATGACCAATAATTTTCTCCTATTAAATTCAGATAAGACAGAGATATTACTTATTGGACCAGAAAACATTACACAGAATCTCGTAGATTACAATTTGCAAATAGACGGATGTACTGTTACTTCCTCTACTATCAAAAAACAATCTGGGTGTTATATTAGACAGTAACTTGTCTTTTGAAAATCATATTTCCCATGTTACAAAAACAGCATTCTTCCATCTTAGAAACATTGCCAAGCTACGAAACATGTTAACTGTTCCTGATGCAGAAAAGCTAGTTCATGCATTCATGAACTCTAGACTGGACTATTGTAATGCACTGCTAGGTGGTTGTCCTGCATCCTCAATAAACAAGCTACAGGTAGTCCAAAATGCAGCGGCTAGAGTCCTTACCAGGTCAAGAAAATATGATCATATTACCCCAATACTACAGTCTCTGCACTGGCTATCTATTAAGTCCCGTATCAGTTACAAAATATTATTACTTACTTATAAGGCCCTTAATGGCTTAGCTCCTGCGTACCTAACTAGCCTTATACCACGCTACAACCCATCACGCTCCCTAAGGTCACAAAACGCTGATAGGACTTTTGATAGTACCTAGGATAGCAAAGTCCACTAAAGGAGGTAGAGCTTTTTCGCATTTGGCTCCCAAACTCTGGAATAGCCTTCCTGATAATGTTCGGGGTTCAGACACACGCTCTCTGTTTAAATCTAGATTAAAAACACACCTCTTTGGCCAAGCATTCAAATAATGCATCTCATAATTTTGGACTGCAGTTATATCTGATCAAATGTGCATTATTATTCTTTAGCTTGGGTTAAACTAATTAATTTTACTGTTTCTATTTGTTTCTCTGCTTTGCCACGGGATTTACATCCCGTGGTAACTAGGATTTACACAAGCTCCAGTCTGGATCCAGAACACCTGAGAAGAGATGATGCCAACCCCTCAGAGGACCTCAGATGATGCTAACCCAGAGACAACATACAGAACTACCACATTTTTGCTATAAGTTTGATTAGATAATTGCTGTTAATAGTGTTAATCGTCTGTTTGTTTACGTCTTTTATTGATTTTTCTGAGCATTTCTGCCATATGCACATGAACTGACAGTCACCAACTGATAAGCTACTACTAAATATTGTAGAAACTTAATTTTCTGTAAAGTTGCTTTGCAATGATTTGTATCGTAAAAAGCGCTATACAAATAAACTTGAATTGAAAAATTGAATTGAAGGAATATCAATACTGTGCTGCTTTGCAGAATGCAGTTAATCTGGAAAACCTATGTGGTACATCAGAAGATAAAGTTTTAAGATGGTACATTTGGAGGCTACGGGTCTTCCAGCATCAAATGGATATCAGTGAGCAGGAAGACTCTGCCAGCACATCCCCCTCGGCACTCACTGGAATGATTTACACTCAAGCAGAGCATCTAAAGAGCTTCTCCAGCAGCCATCAGATTCAGCTCTGACCTTTAGATCTGCCTCGCTGTCTGATTCATATAACACCAGCACTAATAGAGTACTTGAGCACTACTCTGCTAATGCTCTGCATCTGATCTGAGGGGACTGATCGGGGGTTAAGCATGAAATAAGTGTTCTGAAATAAACTTTGAAAGTGTCTTACAATCGTGAGTTCAGCTGACAGAGGATTTTCCACAGATTCTTCCAGAGTTTGTGATGTTTTACAACACAAACGTGATCCCGAGCAACAATAAAAAGCACTAAAAGAGAAAGGAAAAAGAAAGAATGGCATGCTTCTCTCTGTCTTTTGTTCAGTCCAGACGATGCATCCGACATAGACATCAGTGAGTTAGGCTGGAGCTCGAAGCAGCCGTGCACACAGGAAATGAAATGAAATGATGAATAGCTCAGAAAACAATGCATACATCAGAGCTGTCACTCAGCCGGAGCGTTTAGTAGCACCAAAAATCTCTATTCCCTGTGTCTATCTATCTTTACAGTTCGTTCTTGTCTATACACACAAGCTCAGATATTCTCAAACTCACACAAAGTGAAGTAAAGTTAGGTGTATTAAAAATGGTATAATATATTAAAAGTCTCATCTTTCTGAAAAGCATGGCACAGCTCAGAAACTGATTCCTCTAGTTCACAATAGTAACTGATGAGGTTATGGGATAATGTAGCATACTACTGTTGTATGGAGTGGGCAGTATAGTGTTACACAGTGCTATCTGAATAGCAGTAGAGACTGTTAAATATGTGAAAAATCACTCGAATTCACTAAACAATTCTGACCCAATCAATAACAGAGGGTGAAAGCAGCAGTGACTTTAAATTGAACCGGTGTCACAATATGTTTGCACAGCCTCGGTTTTCTTCATTAATTAAAATACCATATGTTAAATGACTCCAGTTTCCCCTCAGATTAATTTGAGGAGGGTTCAGGTTGGGCTGAAGATTAATGAGTGTCCACTCAAACCCTTCCTTGCGTCCTTGAATCTGCTGGTACAGTAGCTCTTTATTTAGATGTTTTTAGAATTACTGTGTCATCATCAAACTGTTCTTAAAATGCAATCCACTTACAATAGAAAACAAAGTTAGATAACTCAAAATCAATGTTTTGTAGAAAATTACGTACAGTTTTCCTACAATGCTACAGTTGGTGCAGTTGGTGTTTTTGGAAGAAAAGGCTGCAATTCAGTGCTGAATTATAGTATCAAATTCAGATTTTGCTCGCAAAATAAAGATAATTTAGTTAACAGTTAAGTTATTTTAAAACAGTTAGATGTGTTTGGGTTCTGATATCTGTCAAACACAGTGCATGGGTGCAGAAATAAATAAATAATTTAATTAATTAAAAAGCATTAAAAAATACTAGAGTACACAAAATAGACTGTTCATAAAATAGAAAAATATAGACTAAGTTACTGTGCATTACTGTCACATTTATGCCACTGCAGGTGTTGTGTTACACATTTGTATTTCACATGGCTGTTCAGTAGCATGACTAAAGTCATGACTCAAGACTGGAAGGTCAGAACAGTGCATGAACAACACCAGCGCTATCTTACTCCTCTCTTCAGCTTTAATCTGTTCACTAGCGCTATGACAGGAATTTCTGGGATGTGAAATCTGAGGACCGCATGACCTCAGCCTTTATGTAAAAGTCAAGCTGCTATTTTAACACCTGAGATGTTAAAAGACATAGAAGGCAGTCACTTCTCTGTAAAATGTCCTGCAAAAAAGCCTTGAATCAGACAAAAGGGTGCAAAATGAGGTAGAAATACACCATTAAGACGCCCTTATTGAATTTACCACACCATCAGATTCTTTTAGAGTACAAGCAGGAAATTTAAAGTAATTCAAGGAAAGAGGAGACTAATCATAGATCGAATGTCCAAAGTGAAAGTTTCCAACTTTAAATGGCTCTTTCAACTTGTGGGTTTTTGTTTCTCAGACGCTGCTCACACCTTCTAAACCTGTTTACCTGAGCTAATCCTGTTTGTCTAATATGAGAATGAGTCTCACATAATAATGTCTAATAGCCCAGAGGACTCTGCTCAGCGATTATTTGATGGGCTTAGGCTGATATCAGGCTAAATATGTTATGAAGGTGCCAAAATTAGAAGTAATGGTCATTCCTGAAAGAAATCTGTTTTCTTCCTCATTTTACTATTCAAAGCAAACTTTTTGCCAGAATCTACTTTATCGACTTCTCTGGATCATCACACAGGCTGCAAAATTACCTGAGGGAGTGAAAATAAAAGCTAAAATCTGCCACCATTTCAAAAAACTTTGAATCTATTCTGCTCCATGCCCTGAATCCGCTAAGTCTATCTCAGTGGAGCGGAGAGCTAGTCACCACTTCCCATCGGAGTGGGTTAGCAGAGAGAGAGAGAAACTTCTCCCTCCGCTGGCTCTTGGCGAGGCCAGTAATTTGAGGCTGACGGCCTTCTCCCATGTTGCGACTTGGATGGAGATTTTCTGCGCATCCAGCAGAACGGCTTTGACAAGGCGCTTCATTATGTGGGGCTCTGCTGCGAGGGGTCCGCCTCAGACGCCCGCCACTGCCTGAACGAGCTCTGGTGCCAGGCTCTCCGGAGGTGTGGAGCGCAGCACTAGAGCGGCACCCTGGTTTGCAGGGAGTTTGTGTGTGCAGATGATCTCCTTACAATTCACCTCTGCTCTGCTGTGCATAAGCAGCTTGAAGAATTATTTTTCAACAACAGGGAGAGAGATAGAACTGGAATTTCGTGGGACATGAAAACTGATTTTGGACAAACAAGTCTTCGCTTAGGGCACCTTCAAGAACCTGACACTAAAAATGTTGGGAAGAATTAAAAAAAAAAACTCTCTAGGTTCCTCATATGTACTATATTATGCATTGGACAGACAATTGCCAAACATAATATGGTAATGCTAATAATAGATTCAGTTTGTTAACATTAGTTACTGAATTAGGTATCACCAACTAATAATGAACAAAGATTTTTACAGCATTTATTAATCTGTAATAAATGTGAATTTATTGTTTATTAATTTCATATCATTCATTCATTTTAAATTATACAGCTTTACAATCTATACATTTACATACCTTACCATTTAAAATGTTAGGGTTGGTAAGATTTAGAAATGTTTTGGAAAGACGTCTCTTATCCTCACCAAGGCTACTTTTATTTATTCAAAACTACAGTGCAACAGAAATATTGTGAAACATTATTACAGTTTAAATATAATTTTTTCTCTTTTTTAAACACATTTTAAAATGTAATTTATGCCTGTGATGATATTTTTTTTTCTTTAATTTTGGAGCCATTACTCCAGTCTTCAGTGTCACATGATCCTTCAATCATTCTAATATGTTGATTTGGTGTCCAAGAAAGTTATCAGTATTGTGCTGATATATCTTCTGGGTTTTCTGATGAATAGAAAGTTCAAAATAAGCATTGATTTGAAATCTTTTGTAACATTAAATGTCTTTGTCAATTTAATGCAGAATAAAATTATTAATTTCATAATAAAAAAACAAACCAAAAATATAATAATATAACAATGATTAGGGCTGTCAACGTTAACGCGTTAACACATGCAGTGTGCGATTAATCACAATTAATCACAAAAAAAGGGTGTGATTAATTAGATTAAAAATTGTATCTATTGACAGCCCTAATTATCATATAATATAATAATATAATTATTATATAATATAATATAACAATGCATTAGCTAATTTTAACTAATTTAATCTTACTGTGCTCTTTCTGTAATATTTTATGTATTTTCAATGCGCTCGTACATATATGATTGTACTTACACATACATTTTTTTTTTCTCTTTCTGTTTTTTTTTTTTTTTTTTTATTTTTTTTGTACGTTTATGAATTTGTTTTAGCATACATTTTTTTTTTTTTATTTTTTTATTTATCATGATTTGAGTTAGTTTCAGTGCAACTTGTTAGCTGGCCTTTTTAGTAATGTTTTTACTTTTACTTAAGTCACGTGAACCATTTATCACTGCTGCAAACCAATCTCGACATCAACCTTTCCATTTTTTTTTTAGCACAACTTTATTTTTTTTTTATTTTTTTATTTTTTTTCGATGTTGACTGAAACCACCTGCGAAATACAACTTTTTTTTAGCAGTAAGGCTTTTTAGTAGTTGCAGTGTGCTGGAGAGACATGAGCAAAATGGGCTCTACATTTTAAAATGAAAATGGGCTCTTTACCTGCAATGAAGCAAAAGGCATCTATGGGCCCATGTTGACCCATCTGTGTCATCTCAAAATATCATGATTTGAGTTTAGTTGAAGCACTGCCATTCAATTACAGATCCTCTCCATCTATTCTAGCCTCAGGTGGGTAAATGTCCACCAATTACTAAAACAGCACTCAACAAAACAAGCTCCTTACCCTCTAAGCAGACTAAAAGCAATACAGATCATTCTCTCTATTAAGCTTCCAGGGCTCTGCTGGTGAGATGATTCCCACGGCAGGGGGCAGGAGGCAGTTTCCAATTGGCAGCAAGGGAAATGAGGTCGCTGACAGGTGGCGAGGGTGGATGGTACTTTTAACTTTTCCACCTCATTGGCAGCAAGGGAAATGAGGTCGCTGACAGGTGGCGAGGGTGGAGGAACAGAGTTAGCAGCCTGGCTTCCTGTTATGACAGTGGGGATGGGCTGTTTGAATGAGTGTTAATTAGAGCTCAACTTTCCAGCTTAATTCTTCCTGCCCTTGGCCAAAGTCTTAACCCCATGATGTCAAATACAAAATACAACGTTTATACTGGTGTTTCATGAGCACCCTGCATATGACTGGCCAGAAGAGACCTCAGGTTGTTGGCCGGCCTGTGAATATGATGTAAGCCGTGCACGTTTGACCTTTGACCACTCTTGGTAGAGACGTGCTTTGGTTTTGGATGTGTTATTATAGGATGCACAATATATCTGCACCATATCTGTAATTGGTTGATATATATATATATATATATATATATATATCTATATATATATATATATGGTATATATATATATCTGCACCATATCTGTAATTGGTTGATATATATATATATATATACAATAGTGATGTTACATTAAAATTGAATATTACTGTTCAACATTTAAGAGTACTCTATAGATAGACAGACAGACAGACAGACAGACAGACAGACAGATAGACAGTATTACTGTTCGAGATAGATAGATAGAATTAGATAATAGATAGATCATAATAGATAGATTTTAGATAGTGATGATAGATAACAATTTAAATTTCAAATGTTTTACATATGTTGTACTTTACAATAATAATTTAATAAATAATTTAGATATTTAAATTTCAAATGTTTTACATGTGTGTACAACAACAATAATACTTTAATTTACTTTAATAATTTATTTTAATAGTACTATTACATTAAGAGTGTATATGAAAAAGTGAATATTATTATTACAGATTTTAAGCATTTAGTCTTATTTTGAATTTTTTACATTTTTTTTTATTATTATTATTATTGAGAAATCATCCTCTATCTGAAACAAACATCTCCATGATTATAGTCTATCAATCTAGCACCTGAAATCAAGCGTCACAAGTCTGGATGGCAATCAAATGCTGCGGTTGTGTCTAAGCTTGCGTAACTAGGCAACAGAGAGATACAGTGAAAATGGGAACACGGCTTGCAGCTGTTGCTAGGGAACCACTGGAGAGTTTTAGAGCTTCTAAACGGAGAGCTGGCTGGATCAGACTCTAAAGTCTGGGTTTGATGGAGCCACACATGCAGGGAGATGAGGGACCGCAAAGAGAGAGTGTACTTCATCCCCCCAACACGCCATGTGTCAAATCCAACCAGGCTGGAGGTTGTCTGGTGTGTAAGCACATATAACCGCCTGAAGAAAGAGAGAGGGAGTAGAGGAATAAGGATATCCTATATAGCACATCATTTGCATAAGAAGCGGCATCTAAATAATTGAGCAGTGAGGGACAGAACTGGGTGAATTGATGCCTGGCAGCTAACTCTATTAGTATAGAGTTGGAGCACGGAGGTAAAAGAGGAGACATGAGGAACGCTGGAGATCCAGCAGAACATAGTTTCTTAAAGAAGAAAGGTGCTGGAGGTAAGGCAAGTCATATGCCCTCAGACTAAGAGAGAAAGAGAGACTGTGAGAAAAAAAAAAAAAGTGACATCATCTGAAGTGAAAGACAGACACAAACTTGAGGAGCTGAGGCCCAAAGAAAAAGCAGGAGGAAAATATCTTGCATCCTTTCCCAAATCAGCATACACAAACATCTAGTCTTTCAGCTGTGAGTCACTCACTCAGACAGTTTCACGATAGTACCACGAGAGCAACGAGACACCGAAAGAGGCTGCACAACAAAAACAGCCTCACATGAGTTTAGAAAGGCCATTCAGAAGGGCAAACGGCTCAGATTCGGTATTGAGCGCAACTAACAGAGGACGCAAAGAATCTTTGCTGTTCATTAACAAGTCATCTGCTACAGAGAGATAATTCGGTACTAATCGAATCAAGTGTGCAGGCGTGAGGCAGTCAACGGGTCATATCAAGGACACATGGAGAAAAGCAGTACAGAAGACACAATTGACCGGATATGTTCATATTCCGCATTCACTGCTCACAATCCCACACACAACAGTAACTTGTAGTAGTTTTTCTTCTTAAACCAAAAAAATGAATGAAAAGAATGAACTTGTTTCAAGAGGAACTTTGACCAATAATAAATAAATAAAATGTTCTTTTCCTGGACACTTTTAGATTACAAGGTTAAAACACCAAAGAAATCAAAAAACATTATTATTACAACCGAGAAGATGTACTGTGTGCTGCATTCAGAGACAGGCCCTATGAACTCAGGAGAATGAAAAGAGAGGAAATATGGTGGAAGCTAAACTCCAAGTATTGTAAGGGCCCTGGTTATGTTTACCACCGTCAAAGTAACTGCAGCTCAAGGTTATACTGCAAAACACTACAGCTACACAACATATCCTCACAAATCCTGCTTTTACTGAGCTGAATAAAGAAGAAAAAAGTGACAAATTTCAGTTTGACAGAGAAACATCAGAATGTTTTCATTTTTAATACAGAAAAACTGAAAAATGTTTGAGGCCTAAAAAACACTGATATTTACAGGTTTTTGCCCTAAAGGAGGCAAGGTGTGGAAATAGGAAGGCAAAGAGGCCTAGTGGCAGTATTCTCTTGAGTGGCCACAAGCAAGCAACCAACGGTGTATAGCACCTTTCACACTGCTATTCCAGAAAATACACGTGTAATGTGTCCCGGCAATTGTTCCCGGGTCGCTAGATTTTGCATTTTCACACTGCCAGTAATTACCCAGAATATGTGCGTGCGTTCACACACAACCTGTAAAGGTCCCGTAAAGACGCGTGACATCAGGATGTGACGTGTAATGTACGAGTCGAAAACGCTAGGCACGTTAACTTTCACTTAAGCTAGCGAACGATCTCAGCGTCAGCACAGAAAGTGAGGAACTAACTGATCTCTGCTTCATTACAGTTTGCACATATTTTTTTCGTCGCAAACATTGTTGAAAAAGTATCACTATGACACACCCTTTACGGCATTAGTTCTGGCTTTTGTTCACACAGCACTCGTTCCGGGACTGAACCTGCCAATGTTACTAGGTCCCCAACCCGGGATCAATCCCGGAATCAATCCCGGGACATGTTTGCGTTCACACAGAAGGTGACCCGGCAATGTTCCGGCAATTTTCTGGGTCCAACGAGCAGTGTGAAAGGGGCTTATGTGAAAGAGAGAGAACAAGAATCTATAAATGGGAGGATGGGCCAACATTTTACAAAAGTGTGTCACTGCAACCTGACAACATCAACACCTAGAATGTGTGAAGCTCAAGAGCTCCACTCACACAACGCCCATCTGTCCTTAATGCTTCATCTTTAAAGGGAATGGTATGGGGGGGGGGGTTGTTTCATCAGCTTCACAGACTGCATTCAGCATGCAAGGGTCACTGTACAAATAAAAGCAGCGCAGCAATTAAAGAAGAGACTGAACATGGGTAATTTGTCTCCCAGAGCTGTGACACTCTTTAGGGTAAACTTTGGGGCGTCTTTGAAAAGCTTCACCTGAAAACTCACTCATCTCTTAGTGTACATGTGTAGCCCGCTGTCAATCGCGGCAACAGAATTAATTAGATCACTTCTGTTGAGGAAGCGTAGTCAAATATTAATCATAATCACACTCAAGACAAAGTGCAAAAAGGTCTTTCTGCCTCATTGTCTCCATGAGTCTTAAAGCGTGGTGATATGAATATACATAACAATGGCCCTGCTTTGAATCATAAGAAGTCTGTTAGCGGCGTGCCCTAGGAAGTCTTCCTAAGAGCTCAGAGCGGGGCTTATTTGCATATTTTCATATTTAATTTTTCATAGTGGAGACGAGAGCTTGATGTGGCCTAATGCAGCTTCTGACACTTTTGCGGGCCTGTAGTTACGCTCCTGCCCCCCTTTCACCTCCTCTCCCCAATTAATCACAAATGTAAATAGATCCTCAGGTGGGCAGAGGGTCATCCAGACTGCCACACATACACAACAACTGTCTCATTTCAAAGTTTAATTCAACAAAGGAGCTTTCAAGTAAGACATTTTCCCTTTGTAACATAAAAAATGGATTAATGTTTGAATTAAGAGAGTTGCTACCTGGGCACTTCTAAGGTGTTCTGAGTGTATTAGCTTGCTGCTATGCAGTCGCGACGGTGTTGAATGTGCTAGTCAGATGCTACCAGGTTAACATGGTGTTCTGAATATTGCTGATTAGATATTGAGTATCTGAGTATGTAGTTCCCCAAAGCATTGCAATGGGATAATCAAGGTGTTCTGGGTGTATTTAGCATGTTACTATGTGTTTTTCTTAGTATTTTAAGTGTGTTGCTATGTGGTTGCTAGGGTATTGAGGGAGGTTGGCAAAATGCTCAGTATGTTGTTATGTGGTTGCTAAGTTGTGGCTGGCAAGGCATTGCTATGGAATTGCCATGGTCTTCTAAGTTGCTGCTAAGGCACTGTAATGGGATTCCTAAAGTATTCAAAGTATTTTAGCACGTTGCTATGGGGTTGTAATGGGGTGTGCCGGTACTAGTATCAGCACCGAATGATTCACGGGCAAATTCCAAATGGAAGTGATCATCCCTATCCCCTTGGCGTGGGGACTTTGGAGTGAGCAGGGCACGTGCGTGCCATTAAGTAGTCATTAGGAATGCACTTGGCAAAAGGAGCAACATAATTTCCTCATTATCTTAAGATGTTCCCGTGACAACGCAGCACGTGTCCGTCAGCAGATGTCACTGTTTTTCTGTCATAAAAGTCTTTTTATTGTTGTTAACATAACTGTTGCAAATAAACATACATTTTATATCTTAAAAAGTTTTTAAAATATGCTATATATTTAATAAAAACAAATAAATATAAAACTTTTTAAAATATAAAATGCATATTGTTTTTATGTCGGTGTCCATCAGCGAATCTGCTGACGGACACGTGCTGCGTTGTCACTAAGTATTTTTAGCATGTTGCTATGTGGTTACTTACTGCACAGTATGACCAAAAGCAAACATGATCACAAACACTGTATCATCTGCAGGGTGAAAAATAAAGCATAAGTCTAATCAATGTTCAAATTAAAGTATTCATAAACATAGTACATACAGTGCAGAACGAGTTAGTGTACAACAAAGTAGAATTTATGATTTGTTCAAATTGTATATTAATAGTGATGTTTCCATTAGCAAATAACCCTAATAACAGTTAAACAGCAGATCAGTGCTTCACCAACAGGCTAGCACAACCTCTGTTATTAGAGGGATGCTGGGTGTTTGCATTTAGTCTCTCGAAAGAGAATGTTGTAAGGAGAGATTTGTACAGTGGGCTTGCATTGATGCTAAAACTGTGGGTCCAAGTCTCACACTTGAGGAGGAGAGGTTAAGTGACAGCCGGGAGCAGACGTGTGTATTCAGTGTGTGGCAACATTAATCCTTCAATTCACTTTCTAAGTATGTACACACAAGCCTGCACAGGGCCATTTCTCATATGACGGTCTCTGAGTCACAGCTAGTGCCATCAGCCCAACCTGCTGTTATTCTCACCTGAGCGCCACAACTGCTTGTTAACAAGACACTTGTTAATAAGTTGTTTGAAAAAAAAGAGAGAATTATGTTGAAAACAAAATGTACAGAATGTTAAAATATCATGCGCTATGCTCCATGCCCATTCAACATGATTAATTTTGCACATATTTTTACCTTTAAAATTCACACTGAATTTTTGCTATATGCAAATATTACATAAACCTTCACTATTAAATTCAAAAGCACATTCAGTTTAACCCCAGGGTTCCCACACCTTTTGACCAATGGATTCCCTTGACTCTTCCAGGCATTCATGATTACTGAGGGATTTTAAAATTCATTTTACAAAGGCTGCACTTTGAAAAAACAATTTTTAGTGATGAAATATTTTAGAGCCAAGCATAACTTCAAAACCTATGTGTACTATAGAGATTTATTATACTATTAGATACTTTTGCAGTCATTCATGATTATTATTTTTTAAATATCATTTTAAAGAGATTGCACCCGCAAAATGTAATTTTAGCTGAAAAAAAATATTGTCCATAACTAGTATATATAACATTCACTATAGACATTTCATTTACATTTATGCATTTGGCAGACACTTTTATCTAAGACAAATCACAACGTATTCAACAGTATGCATCTGATTAAGTCATGCATTCTGGGGAATTGAACCCAAGACCTTGGCGTTGCTAGTGACATGCCCTAATGTTTGAGACACAGGCAAGTTCTGCCCTCATTTCCAGGGTTTCCCCTGACCGAGGAAACCCTGCAACCCCTTTCTATGTCTTCTCTACCTGTTTTGGCTTCCACTCAACCAAAAAGGCTGATGCCCCAAACAGATGCCAGCTAATGTGTTTGTCTGAGACAGGGGCTTCACTCGCCACAGCAGATGGAGAGAGAGCAGCAGAGTTATCTTCTCTAGCCCCTAAAGGCAGCAAACCTCTCCAATGGGGAAAATAAGGTTGTTTAATTGAAGTTTATTTTGCAGTGTGACTGGTTTTATTGAGAACCATTTTTCTTGTTAATGAGCCTGTAATGTGAATGCTGATATTGTAAAGAGTGGCCTCACGGAGGTTATGTTTGCTTTTAAAAGCCTCCGGACAGCAAAACGCACAATACCTATGTTTATTTCAGGGAAGATAATGGACAATTTCGCAAATGTACACATGCGATCCGTACAGGGATGTGACTATTATGATATCCAGTGCTGCGCGCAGACTGATGGGAAACTAATGCCACACATTTCAGAGGCAAACCGTGGGCACAGCGCTGCCAAGGCATTACTAGAGACTAATGATTCCCGCTACGAGTCTGGACATGCAGTAAAGTGAATGTCAAACCTGATTTTAATACACATTCCTCAGCTGATGCACACCACCTATTATAAACTAACAACTGTTCCTTTCCTTTTCCCCGGTGCTAAACCATCCATGGTGATAAGCACAGGCAGAGCGCAACGGCTGTGAGCATAACTTTACTTAAAACTGTCGGACGGATTCTGCATGACAAATCTGGAAAGCTAAAAAAAGTTGATATTGTGAAAGTAATTTTTAGGGAAACGTTTCCTTCAGTTTGTTTGCAAAAACTCACACGATTTGTGATTCGTTACATTACATGGCAATGCAGGGGTGTGGAATTTCAAAGCGGAACACAGCTGGTCTTTCATTTCACCTTTTGAAACCATTTAGAAGACTTTCTCCAGAGACTTTCAACCTGATAATGATTCCATTATGGGATTACAGTGCTATCAAATCTGAAAATGTGGCTTCCATCACAAAGACACTGTATCTGGTTTCATCTCCGACATCCAATAATCAGACACTGACACAGGCCTCAAACTGTCAGTATCCACCAGATCTAAAGCTGACGAATTATAGTTATCAAACTGTCTTAATAAAACTGCTAGATACACACAGAACAATGCTAATATTATGCCAAAGTCTCACTACACAGAAACAGACCATTGAGTCTTGAGAACTGGGACAAAACAGGGTACAAATCTGCTTACTTTCTTCTTTCAATCACAAAATATGTTTTCCTTGTCTACCCCTTTATACACAAAATGGGAGAATTGGATTGTATCATTGTATAATTCTTGTCAATACTTATCCGTATAAGCTAGGATACTGTTAATGCTGCTTGTAATAAGTATAAAAAGCCTCCTGAGATTTAAATAAAATAAAATAAAAAAATTCTCATTTAGAGGTGCTCTACTCCTCTGTAAGAAATCTTTCCATAGCCCAGGAATAGCAGCAGCACTTACAGATGTGAGAAATAGCTTCTACCTCTCATTAATCTCTAACCTTGCTATTCACTTCAACACAATTCCCAAAAAATATGAAACATGCAAAAAAATCCTTATCAAGGGATATAACAATAGGCCGAAGAAAAGCCCCCTGAGCCCTGTAAGTCCTGGAGCATGGAGCACAACCGAACATGTATAACAATTATCAGGGTAGACCACAGATTATACTTTCCAATTGAAGCACAAAATAAGCTAAAATAAAATGCATCACAATGGTTATACCGTGAAATGTGAACTCAATTCTTTGTGTAGAGATATAATAAAAATGATGAAGATGAGGGGGGGGGAGTATTTAGAGCATAAAATTACACTGAAAAATGTCTGGCTGATTAGTTTCCCCTCTTAAATCTACTTCCTGCCAAAAAGTCTCCCCGAAATTTGGACTGATGATTCTGGGGAAAACGAGATGGAAAGCAGTTGGATTTTTCCATGGTTCTTTCCATGTCTGTTCATATCAAAATTGTAATTTAATGTGTAATTCTAACCCTTAATGACTTTCTTTTTTTCTTCTTGGAACACAAAAGAGAAAGCTTAGCCGAAATATGGATGTTCCCTTTTCCTAACAATTAAAGTGAATGGTGACCAAAGTTTTTAATAAAATCATCATTTGAAATAATCTTTTAATGTGCATAAAATACATAATAATTATATAATATAATATAATATAATATAATATAATATAATATAATATAAATAATATAATATAATATAATATAATATAATATAATATAATATAATATAATATAGATCTCTTTTACCATGCTTTTATTGTACTATTTTATTAATTTTTTTTTTACCTTAAAATCACCTTCCAGTTTCATTGTATGGCAGAAATCAGTATGAATATCCTGCAATTTTATTTTCTGTTCCACTGGAGAAGAAAAATCATACAGGTTTACCACAAAATAAAGTAAAAGTTTTTCTTTGTATGGTGAACTAAACCTAACCATTTTTAACTAACACTACTAAAAGTTTTAACATGTGAAGTGGCATTTTAACAAGCCTCATCAAAGACCCAGTGATGTAGAACCAGGCCTATTCCTGAAACTCTCTCTCTCCATGTACACATGGTATACATCCAGAAGATTGCACAAAATCCTTTCAAGCAGCACGTTCAGAGGCAGCTTTGTCAACAACCTTGCAGACCTCAGATTCCCTAATGGCTACTCTTCTTCAGGGGCGGTGGGATTCAGCAATGGGCCTTTATCATTCTTCAAGTCTTGCCCACACCTGTTTAATCTAGCTCTGTTCTCCCAGGAGCATCATAACAACCCTGTCTACCTCCTCCAACGGATGCAGCTGACCAGCTAAGCTCTGTGTTTTTCCAATGTTTACCCTTCTCTGGACTTGGACCGCATCAGAGAGTAAGGAACAGTGGAAAGAATGGTGAGAGTAAGCATCTTTGGGGAGATGGAGAGAGCAAGAGAGATGATTTATCTCTTCGGCTCTAGATGTGAACAGAGGAGGGAGCCAAGAAGGTTTCACCAGGGCCCATAAAATGCCTGGAGGGGTAATTTATGGGTCCGGTTGTGGCCGTGTTAACGCAGTGGGCCTGGTGGAGTGGATTCATCTCTATATATGGGACAGTCCTCTCCATGGCAACTCACCCCTTTCCCTATTCTCCTTCTTTCCTCCAATCTGTCATCAGAATAGGAGCCCTCGACTCCATCACCTGGCAGACAGCTAAACAAAATCAACAGAAAAGTTGAAAGGGGCTAAACACTCACGGAAGTATATAAATTAAAAACGGTTGGGTTTAAATATATATATATATATATATATATATATATATATATATATATATATATATATATATATATATATATATAATATAATCTGCTGTAATTGATGGGGTTTTGCTAATCCATCTATAAGTATCACTGCTTTTCATAATGGTGTAGTATTGATGTTACAGTTAATTCTTTATTAAGAATAAGAAAAATAATACATTATTCAGATTTTTAGTCTGGGCGTCTTTTGATAATTTGGTGATGTTATGTTTATGTAATTATTATTAGGAGTAATAGTAATGTTATCATCATCATCAGTAGTAATAGTAGTATATGATTTCATGAAGAAGAAAAAATACTAACAAAAAAGCATTTTAATTTAATAATTTAATTTAAATGTTAAAAGCGGTTTGATGTTAATTGCCATAATCATCTGATTCTATACACAGAAATGAAAGCATATCACCTTTAGAGGTACTGTATCAAATCTACAAAATATTTTGAGAACAGTTCCATAAAATTTTATTATGTGCACAATTCAACAAGGACACTATTTTTAGTCCTTGAGGTAATTTGTTCTTTCATGAATTACTGATTATACGTTGAATTAAAGTAAAGAGTTTGCTAAAGAAGAAACACTACTACTGTAATTTTGCCCTCTGACATATCTGTAGTCATACACATAATTGTCTAGCATAATGGTTGCATAAAGAAAGGAATTTAGATACACTCATTTTCTTTATGTCACTCTTATTAGTGAGGGTATACTTAATATCAGGCTGAACAAATTAAAGTTTCCATACTTCACACCTACACTCCAGAACCCTCTATTAAACCTTAAAATGTCTCTGAGAGATTCTGAACAGCCCCTGTATCTTACCATTTAAAGTGTATTTAACACAGCAAGACTGAAAAATAACAAGCAAATAATGTACCTAATTGTATGTAGCTGGTACCTAAAAGCCATGCTCACTTTCCATGGAACTAAAATAAGAGCTATACTAAAATAAAAATCCAAGACAACATAACATATTAACATAAGCAATCCATCCTGTTTGGCAAAAACAATAGTAAGTGGAGTTTAATAGCAATAATTCATCAAAGACACACAATTCTGGCTTGGAAAAAAGGGCTAGACCAAAAGAAGACAGAGTTCTCATTAACATTACAAAACACTGTGCCACTGGGGGTTGTTCCCTATTTTCAAACATGGCAAAATTGCCAGTAAAACACATATGAACTAAGCTGCCAATTTTATAGTCTTCATCAAGGCTACAACCACAACTTTAGTACCATTAATACAAGGAAATATTTGCTCATTGGTGAAATAAGACTAACAAGACAACACATGAAACAGAAGCCAAAGAAGAGAGAGAGGGGAAAAAATGAGAAGTTGAATAAGATGTTAGTGTGAGAGAAACACTGTCAAGTGTTGATATTTAAGAGAATGATAACTGTGGTTGGTGTGAGACTTTGAGAGTTTACTAGTTGTGGCTGACGTCCAGCAGATACAAGATGTTCAAGACAAGTGTCTAGTTAGCAGAAAAACACAGTGTGTCATTACATGCAATGTTACCACCCTGCTACAGTGCTTGCATTTTCAGCAAAACAACACAAGAGGCCAGCCAGAGAGATGGGATGGACTGTTTATAGACCCTGGAGACACCACACAGGAAGACAGCAGATGGGATGAGTGAATGAGTGAGATAATAGAGCAATAGACAAACGACTGATGGACAGACAGACAGAATGATAAACACAATGATAGAAAGACAGAACAATGATGCATGATATATGATGTCCAGACAGACAGAGAGACAGAGAGACAGATAGATAGATAGATAGATAGATAGATAGATAGATAGATAGATAGATAGATAGATAGATAGATAGATAGATAGATAGATAGATAGATAGATAGATAGATATAGACAGACAGACAGACAATAGATAGATAGATAGACAGACAGACAGACAGACAGACAGACAGACAGACAGACAGACAGACAGATAGATAGATAGATAGATAGATAGATAGATAGATAGATAGATAGATAGATAGATAGATAGATAGATAGATAGATAGAGCAAACCGCACCACTAAACAATACAAGTCTGATTCTCAAAATGAATGAAGAGAGACAGATGGGCAAACAAGCAACTAAACAAACATTATGTAAATGTGCGAACAACATAAAAATCAGTTATATTTAGGTGCAGACATTCATCATTGTCACCCAGCACAAACTACCCAGCATGCCCCAACATGTCCCATTTCTCTCCCATCATATTTGTCCTGTTGGTTGATAGGCCACGCTTCCTCTGAGTTCATTTATAGCACATTCTGTCACTTTTGAGCTATTTACTTATGGAAATGTCCCTCGGATTAAGCCACTCTCCAACACGTTCCCTGGCTGACAAGTACCCTTCGAAAAATAGGTCCAGGCCTGCCTCATCAGCTTTGAATGGGACGCTCTCACACCTTGCAGGAATGGCGATGTGAATAGCAGGACAGGACAGCTAAACTGGTTTGAAGGTGACCTTCTTTCATACTGCATGACACTCAACTTAATCTGTTAAAAGTGAATTTCTCTGCTCCAATACTAGCAAGCTATCTATGGAGGCATCATAGATGTGTTCTCGACATGAAGGCTGTTCTAAAAGGCTGGCAAGTTATTTATGTTGCCATATAACAAGACTTCTTTCAGACAAATTGTAAGGCAGCATCGTGTGCTTCATATAGAAGACAAACCTAGAATGATGAGCTCGTTGAAAAATAAAGAATCTAAGATAGCAGACAAAGTGAGATAAATGCTGATAAAAATGCATTAATAAATTTAGTGTGTGTGTGTGTGTGTGTGTGTGTGTGTCTCATAGTTTCCACAAAAACATTATTAGTAAGAAACATTCCAAATCAGCATATTAACATATTATTTTTTAAATATATTAAGATAGAAAATAGTTATTTTAAACTGTAATAATATTTCACATTATTGCCTTTTTTCAGAGTATATATAAAAATGCATACTTAAATCAGAATTTGAGCATGAATTGAGGAAACAGGGTAGTACAGCAGAGCTTTTGTAAACTAGTAAGCAAGCTCTCAGCTCTCAGTTTTCTTTTACAGCTTACTTAAACATATTTGTTTGAATTGAAATTTGCCCAAAAAGTTTAAATGGCTACACAGAAGGTCAGGCTCCTGTTTGGGAGCGGCATTGTGTACAGAAGCAGAAACCTAATTTGGACTTCCTCCCCTCTAATGTAATCCATCGGAAACATGGGGAAGCACTTATTTTGCTGTTGTGTGTTTGGGATGGGAGCGGGTATAATGTCTTCTCCAAACACAGAAATAGAGGAAATGGGATTGCGCTTTAGAAAGCAGGTTTTACACCAGCCAGGCTGAGACCACCAGTCGCCTGTGTGTTTACAGAGATGGTTCTCTAAAAGCTACCCGCCCCGTGTCAAATATAATTCTCTTCATGTGTTCATGTACATGCACAGAATGCCAAAAAGAATATGTGAAAATACACCCAGACCTAAAGAATGAGGAGACACCGACATCAGATGAGGTAAAAACAACATTTTTGCAGCATGGCTGTTTAGTCTTTTTATTTTTCCACTAAAAGTAACCAATCAAGTGAGAGACCATTACTGAGAGGACAAGGATGAGAATTATTTTTTAGATTACAGTTCTCTGCCTAGTCAGACTGGTGGAATTGCACATGATATGAAAACTAAAAAAGCCATAAGCACAATTATTTTGTGTGGGAGGTTTATATACTTACACCTGAAAACCTGCTTTCGTGTTGCATTACTCAAATGAAGATGAATGAAAACAGTAAATTATTTTGATAATTCGTAAATTGTGGCCAGCAGCTGGTAATTTTATCTCCTTTCTCTCTCTTTCTCACTTTCTGACATAATTAGCTAAACACGCTCTCGTCCTTACCAAAGGTAATAAACTGAAGATAGTGAAAATATGTACACATGGCAGTGTTCTGAAACGTGCTGAGATGAGAATCCAGGAAGGAAAGGGAGAGTGCAATTGTGAAAAAAAAAAAAAAAAAAAAAAAAAAAAACAGAGCAACGGGCCCACAGGGTTTTTGGATTGGCACAAAAATGTCTTTAGTAGTATGATTGACATAGCAGGCAGCCGTTTCCTCAGGGGCGGAGAGGCCCTCCTCTGTGTGTAATGAAATGTTGAAATGTTTAGTGGCGGTCTCTGTTTATATGGGCGATAAAAAAAAATAAATAATAATAATTACACATTTGGTAGAATGCAAAAGTCTACAAGTAAAACTAAATCTCGAAATTAATTTATTTTTCTTTTAATTATTTTATTATTCACTGCATATTAACATATCAGCACAACCAACTGAGTGAGATATAAAATCTAAAAATTTTTTTATTTTTTTTTTATAAAAAACAGTTAATAAATAAATGAGCAGTATAAACATTCTAAAATGTTTTCCCAGTTTAAATTAATAAATTGTGGACATTTGCAATGCATGAATATGATATTAGCAGTGATCACACTCACTCTTGAAATATTTAGTGGCAGACTGTTTTATTTTTCCTAAAAAAACGACATCATTCGACATCAAACCCTTAAAGTAACCTTAATCAAAAGCCAGAGATTTATTCACTGCATAATAACTTTGTACAACCAACTGAATGAGAAGTTAAAAATATATATATAAATAGATAAATAGTGACTTTTTAAATTTAATTTAATTATTTTATTTATTATTATAACTTTTCATTGACTATTATCTTATCAGCATAAAAAACTAATAAGTTAAATTAAAATATTCAAACACGTCACCCAGTTTAAAACTCAGATTGAATCTTACTTGTCTAGATTACATTTTGAAGTATATTTTTGCCCATTTGGTTTCAGTATGATTTTATTGATTATGTTTTGTAATAATTGTGTGTGTTGTATTGCTTTGTATTTTATTGATTTTGCTGTCTATGTTGCAGGGTGTCCTTGAGTGCCCTCATAGGTGCCTATAAATAAATTGTTATTATTATTATTAAACTTTCTGTTTATTTCAGGTTTAAATGAATTCATTGTGGATTTAGCCCTGCATTTCTCTATGATATTAGCAGGGGTCACATTTGCTACTGCTAATAAAATAAATATTCTATCATCTTGTGCAAATGAACTGCTGTGGTGCAGAGTAGACAGCCTAATGGAGTGTTTACTCTGTCAATACATGCAGTTTGGAGTGTCATACTGCAGTTTAGGCACCTTGTTTGCCTTTGTGCGTTGTGTCAGATCATATCCCTGATGTGAGGCTCTTAGAAGAGCCATCATCAATAATTCTGAGTACCATAAGCATGACTATAATTACAGAACAAGAGGCAGCGAGGAGAGACAAGGTGGGGGGCGTTCATGAAATGGCGCACCATGCGTCTGACACAACGAGACGAAGAATGAGCAGGACTGCTGAGCAGAGTTCACAGAGCTCTGTGCTGGATTTACCAACAGCAGAAGGAGGCTGTCACATCAGGTTAGTGCTGAATGTCTCTGCTCCATGCAGGGCCCTGAGAGGCTGTGGAGCGGACGGGCCGAGCCCACGCAAACAACACAGCCGATGGAGAAGCGAAGAGGCTCGAGCCCCGGGGCCAACTACCCACCACCCTGCCATCAAAGACCAACTGTCAACTTCAAAAAAACATCTGTGCAGGAGATATAGGCTACATAGATCAGAGGTAGGAATAGTAGAAAGACTGCTGATGTCTGCTGAGGATACAAATAACCTCAGACGGTGTAATGAGCTACTAACAGACTAGAAACTAGAAAAGGTAACCTGAAAAGTCAAAAACAACTTATGCTGCATGTTGTTGTACACTCATGACAGCATTATAGGTGGCACAATGTAGGCCTCTATCAGAAAGTTTCAACTTACAGTATGCTAAGCTTTCTTTACCTAATTAAAAATGTGATTAAACATTCACATGACTTGCACAACCTCATTAGTATGGGTTTTACACTAAAACAAGCAATGACAGAAGGAAAATTCTGAAACAGAATAAAGGGATTTTCTTTGTGATGCGTAGACTTTCTTCTGTGGAATACAAAAGAAGTTATTTTGAAGACTTTCATTCTATGTGCAAACACATTTGAAAAATTCTTCAACAGAATATAGTTATTTTCATTTTGAAAGATATTAGTTTTGGTGAATTTTCATTGTTTGTGAAAACAAATTGGATTTGACAGAAGAACAAATGTCATACAGGTCATGTAATATTTTATTTTTTTTTTTTTTTTTCAATGTGATGAGATTAATATTTTATAATATTTTTTTTTCTTTGAATTACTTATCAGAATGGAGATGAAGGTTGTTGTTATTATTATTATTTTTTCTGTAATGTCTAAAAAACAACAAAATATTCACCATACCTTCAAAATAACGTATAGACCACAAATATCCAAATAAGAAAAATGTATATTTTTCGGATTGGCACCAAATGTATATTTCTAACATGATACTAAAACTAAAACTATATAACTGATATATAGCATTTATAATTATCTTAATAAATTTGAGTTTCTCTTAACCACATTTGAACGCAAGCAACAATGCATTATATTGGTTATTTGATTTTCCAAATCTTTAACTACTTTGTCAGATTTTATACTTAAATTTCAAGAAATTTTTTTATTTAAAGAGTATTTATTGACACCTTCTCTTATGTATGCCACATTTTGTTGCATGCAAGTATTCTCATATGAGAAGCACTACTGTTGTCACCAAATTATCAAAAAAGGAAACAAAAAAAAAAGCAATATGGTGCAGTCCGCAATATGGTGAACTCTGAACCACTTACAGGCACTTAGCACAGATGAACAACACTGAAGGCAAAGCTCCATCCAGGCACTCTTCCCCTCTGTGAGCTGCTAAATAAATTCAATGCTAATAAAAGGTGAACAGCTATAGCCCTTAATACTTATAATGTGTTTTGAAGAGCTTAAAAAAGAAGAGCGAATAAATAAACTAATGAATAAAAGAATTAATTAAATGAATAGCTATTAAAACTCCCTTTATTCATTTTAATCTTTCAGGCATGGTTTAATTCAAGGTCAGGCCTGCAAGCAGCCTCTCTGCTGAGGCAATATGAAATCCACCTATTGTGGTTCTGTGTGTTAACTGGAGGACTGGGATCAGGATTGAAGCTCTTGCGCTGCAGGAGATATTTCCAGTCTAAACACATTTGGAGTGATGAAACTGCGAGACATAACATAAAGAAAATGGCAAGGTTGTTTGTTGCCATCCAAAAGCTTTACAGAGTAAGCATGTAACGGGGAGGTCTCAGTTACTTTTATCTGAGTTCGGGGAGGATGACATGAGCACAGCTGAGGAAACCATTGCATTGAATCTGTCAAGAGCCTAAAGCAGGGTTCCTCAAAAGGTGACCCGTGAAAGAAAAACGTTTGGCCCGCGCTAATTTCAAATAATGTGGCATGAAAATTCAAGCGCAGCATCAGAAATCTACATTAACTTACATCTACACAGGAAGCAAGCGGTGCGGCACAACGCAATAAAATACAATAAAACTCGTTATAATCAGAGATGCTGTCTTGGATGCGGTGCGACATGACAAATCCCCGACAGTAAACTGCTGACTCATTCTATTTATAACGTACTGTCTGACACAACGTTCAAATGATTTGCAATACTTTGTCGCGTCCAGTGTAGATACGGTGTTACAGCAAAAACATGGCAAGTGTGTAGAAAAGAAAAGTGGACACTGAAAATAGATGATTCAAATGTGAATGGACTGGACAGTTTTGAGTGAGTGAGTTTGTGAGTGATTGATATCTTTGTTATAGAATACACGTGTTGGTTCGCAGTGAGTTCACAGTTTTAATGTGCAAGTTTGCTTTAATTTATTTTCAAGATCTATTGTTGCTTTCACTATGGCTAGAGGTCTAAGATAATGCAAAATAACATTCAAACACACATTAGACAATTTTAACACTGAATAAAGCACATAATCATTACTTGAGATTATCATTGCCATATTTTGTATGTTGTTCCTGCCATGACGTCGCAGAAAATAAAAACCATTCCTAAAATAGAATACCATGTTACTTATTGTCACGTGTCACTGTCGCAGGTGGTTATGACAAAAACTACATGGAAAAGATACTTTTTATTGCGTCATTTCTGGTTGGGACACACAGTGTTACAGTTTGATTAATACTGACAAATCTAATAATTGAATCTGCAATTAGAACAATTAGAGAGAAGATATCCACTCTGGAGATGAGCAGGAATAGTTGATTTGCATGGCAGACATGGAGATCCAGATATTTTTTTTTTTGTTCATTTGTTTTTAATATTCAACAGGCAAAGTTCTTCTGTATCTAAATGCAAAAATGTTCATAATTGTTTGAATAAAACAGACTACTATATATATGGGTCAGTGGCCCTTGGCTTGGTATTGTTGGTAGTTGGCAGAATTCGGGCCTCTGAAAAACTAATTGAGGAACCCTAGCCTAAAGAAACCTCAAGAAAAACAAAGCCACACCTAGCCACCACTAACTACGGGTATGGGCGATCAAATGAGCAGTCTAGTAAAGTGTGGCAGACAAATTGCAGATCTTTACAGATTTATGAACATGCATGTGAGCCATTTTTTAAATAGATGGGTTTTCTCTCTCTGCTACAACATGCATATTTTTGTAGTTATTTCCTCATGACAAATATAGACATTAGCAATGATATTTTATTATATTACAGTAGATGATTTAGCTGAGGATAGAAATATAGGCCTATGCATGGTGCTTCCAAAATAATGTTTATGAAAGCACCATGTACACTGCATTAAGAAAAGATCCAATCAAAGTAATAAAACAACAAAGGAGCACATACATGAAACAGAACAAGTACTGTAGCACTGCAAGACTTAATTCACATATTTATTTTAACATATCACATTTTTTGTCCTATTCTGCCTATTGCTTCTCAGTCAAACTTTCAAATTATTTTTCATAAATACATTTTAACCACATTATTTTTCTTTGTACCTGCTCAAAATTGGATCAGCACTGAACTCTTCCATGGGTCATATTCAACCCACAGGCCATGTTTTTGATATCCCTGGTATAAAGAAACGAGGGAAGAAGAAAGAAAACAAGTTCTATTGTTGGTTGTCGCATTAGTTTGCTTTACAGCCCAAGGAAAAGGCCTCATGGCAGATACAATGGAAGAACATGGTGTTCTAGGTCATCTGAAATTGTGCGCTCAGCTTCATAGATTTTGACTGTACTGTATCTCCACCTAGCTTCTGAACATCACTTCAGAGAATGTCATTTGGATAAGCAACACTAAAGGCATTCCAGGCCAAGTTCTGTCCCTGGATCAGTGAAGGGGATTGGAGAGGATAGTTCTGTTTGAGTCTATATGCTCAGGACGTTCTAATCGTTAGGACCTGGATAAAAACATCTGCATGAACATTCTCATGACAAATATAGTTATATTTCATATTATTATTATTATTATTATTATTATTATTATTATTATTGTATTATAGTAGATGTTTAGCTCAGGACATATTTATATATATATTCCTATGCATGGGTGCTAAATGTAAAGAAATTATATTTTTTTTCATATTGCTATATTAATGAATATAATCAGAGTAATTATTATGATAATTAAAATTACCTTAATCTCCATAATTACATGCTGTCATAAATATTAAAGCGAAAAAATACCTAATCCAATATGAAAATGATGCATGTCTCTCATTTTGGCTTGTTATGAAAATGAATTTGACAAAAGGTGCTTTGGATCTATCGTTGTAATCCATGCTGCTGTGAGCTGTTTCAAAAAACAACCGCAACTAATGCATACAGTCAACGGCTTTTGCGGAAATGATAAAAAGGCAAACTCAAATGAAAAAAAATTAAACAAATAAATAAATAAATCCCAATCAGTGGAAAGCTTATGAGCAGAGGAGAATGAATAAAGGCATGGGGCTCACAGTAAGCGGGTGCTTTCACAAGGACAAATTTACATTTATAAAGGGATTCTCAACAGGAGCGCACACGCACTGAGATGCTTGCAAGATATTTGCTTCCGTCTGATTAATAAAATGAAGAATAAGACTACTTTCCAGCTTCTTTAAAGCGGAATGAAAGAGAAAAGAAAACCTACTGAAAATGCACAAAGCAAAACTATAATCAGACTGAATATAGTAGTATCAGGAATGGATACTTCATAAGTACACATTATTTGTGGAATGAACCACCCTCATAATGTAATCAAACATAAGTGTGGTAACTGAATGTAAAAACAATTGAACATAAACAACTAAAGAAAGATGTGATTTTTTTTTCATAGACAGTAATGCTGAATAAATGCTATCAAACAATCAATTCTTTTGCCATCAAGCACTGTTGTGCCATCAAAGACCAAGTGTCAGTTACAAAAACCATCAGTGCAGGAGATGTAGGCTAAATAGATCAGAGGTAGGAATAGTAGAAAGGCTGCTGATGTCTGCTGAGGATACAAATAACCTCAGATGGTGTAATGAGCTACTAACAGACTAACTAGAAAAGGAAACCTGAAAAGTTCAAAAGAACACTGAGAAAAAAATAACAAGTAAAATTTACTTAATTTTTCTTTTGCAAGTTTTGCATGCATTTTTTAAGTAAAATTTAAGTTATGTAAAATTCTGTAAACATTTGATGAATAATTTCTACTTAATTATTTTAAGTTTACTCTGCAATACTCAAGTACAGTTCTCTCAGTCATGGTTCTTGAACTTAAACAATGTAGCACTGAAACATACTATTTAAAGCATGTGGTTCACTTACAAACATGTAAGTAAGCAAGTAGATGACCTGTTATTCTTTTTAAGATAATATGTTTACTAGTTATTACCCAAATGAACACAGGGACCTCAATACTTTGTACACAATACATAATGACTTTAACAATCAGTTGATAGTGTTTGAGTACGAATGGGTCATTTTGAGTAGAAAATGAACTCCAGATGTCACAAAACAGCAAGTTACTAAACCTAACAACAAAAGCAACCATAAAACAGTGTAAATAGAAAACAGTGAAAAATTTAACCTATCGTAACTTTGATATTTACTTTTAAGAATCCTTGTAAACATAAACAATTCATTTGTTTTTTCTATATATTTACTTCACCACAAAATCATTTTTATTAGTGAAGTTATGTTGAATTAAAAGCACACTCATGACAGCATTGCTGATGGCACAATTCAGGCCTCTATCAGACTGTTTCAACTTGCCTAATTAAAAATGTAATACAGTGTTTTGTGATTAAACATTAACTTGTTAGTATGGGTTTTACACTAAAACAAGCAAAATTCTGAAACAGAATAAAGGGATTTTCTTTCTACTGAAAAAAAAAAACCATCTGTGTATTATTATTTCTTTTTTAATAATATCATGAACAATTAAAAATATGATACAAGTTAAATAGTTGGCAGACCTTGACCTTTTGCAGTCCTGACTCATGACCATGAGGAAAGATAAAATTGTGTTAAATAACTTTGTAATTAATACTGGCATAAAGAAATGTTTAAATGAAAGTAATAAATAAATTAAAATATGCAACATTGTGACTAAACTAATATAGAAATATATATATATATATCCCTGGGATTCCAAACTTCCCACAAAACATCCCTAATTAGTGACAAGCCTACATTCCAGGAGCCTGCAGGGATATTTGTGTTTGATTATTTTGACATGATATGACAACAAATGGCGATGGAAGGGAGGACTGGGAGGTTTTGAGAGGAGAGAGAGGAAAGACAGTTGAAAACAAGGCCATTGTTTTCAAGCAGCTTTAGGCTCTCTTCTGAAAGTCGTTCTCTCTCCAGCAGATTTAGACCCCACAGAGAAGCACAAACCAGAGCAGTCAAACACCTATCTGTGCAGCAGATAAACATGGCTTGACTGATTTAGTAGTTTGACTGGATCCATCACACCTCTTTCCCTTCCCTTGACTCTAATATTCCCCACAGTTACGAGCAGCAAAACGGATGCTATATTTCTCTACACTCAGAGGCTCAGAGTGATTTAAGATCATTAAACACTTCCCTCCCTATTCTTCTGTTTTTCCTGGTCCTATTCCCCCTTAAGTTAGTTGTCGTAAAGTTGTGCTGGATGCAAGTGCAGAGGCCCAGTGTGTTGAGATGAAGAATATGGCAATCATATTTCCTGATTAATGGATTTTGCTCAGTGGAGGCTGGGTGTCGGCTTTTAATGTATTGCAGGTGTGATAGAGCTTAACTGGATACATTTACATTCATGCATTTGGCATAAACTTCTATCAAAAGTTACTCAGAAGCTATTTTTTAGGAAGTATATTCCCTGGAAATGCACCCATAACCTTGGCATTGCTGAACATCTGAAATATTGGTTATCAAACTATCTCTTTATTATGTTCTAACGGTTGCTTATTGACTTTAAAAGCCAGCTGAGTACATTGTTGGCTGTTTTTACTGGGTGATTTAATGGTACTACTGGCATGGATGAAATATTACACCAAAAATGCTTATTGGTGGCCTATTTGTGACCATTTTTGTTGTCCATGATTAATTTTGTTTCAAAATTACAAATTCTGACAATTACATCATACATTGTGCTGCTTTAGCCCAAATCATGTCAAAGACTACATATTTTCAGGGAGGCAACTCTTTCAAAAAAGTGATTGGCTCTTTTAACCGGAAGTCCTGATTATTTACTCTCCCCCAGGCCATCCAAGATTTTTTCTTTAGTAGAGGAGTAAGGGTTTAGGGTATGGTATTTTGTATTGTCTAGTTAAGTAAATTTTTCAGAAGAGAGAGAGAAAAAAATAAATAAAAAAATTCAGACTATACATATATGATCATTTTGCTAGAGAAAGACCCTTTTTCGTCAGATGGGGTCATGTGAATTTCTTTGAAGTTGCCTAAATATGGATTTTGGACACACAAAGGGTTGACGCTGAGCTCTGTTCACTTGCATTAGATGGAGAAAAATCCTGAAGCGCTTTCCTCCAAAACCTTAATTTCTCTTCAGCTGAATAAAGAAAACCATATATATTTTGGATGCCCTGGGGGTGAATAAATCAGGAAATTTGTTTCTTTAAATATAAACTCGTTCTTTAAGTTTTTAACAAGTTATGCAACAGTGATACATATTGCTGTAGTAGATGTGCTGGTTAATAAAAAAAAAAAAACACATTATCTTGAGCAGAGTTCACTGTACTTAACGTGGCTTTTCATTCATGCTCATGACACTAAAGACAAAGTTCTCAATGTGGTAAACCACCAGGCCATGACAGTGCATTGAAGACACTGTTTTTTTTTTTCTTTCCCAGGGACTGACTGCCAAACAGTCAGTGTGCTCTGGCCCAGTGCCGCGCACAGGAAAAACTCTAAAGCGTCACTTTCTTTGCTCATCCCATCTGTTGGTTTTGGCTCTGGCATCACAAGCAGCCAAACAGATCTAAAGTCAGCCTCAGCAAACAAGACAGTAAACCTGCCAACCCTGTTCCTCATATCAGCGTTCTTGCATCAGCCACTGTTTCCTACCCCACAGAAAAAAAGACTGTAGAAGAAGGGCTCCATTCTGCATGTTATATTCATAACACGTTCACATACGATTCTAGAGAAAACAACCCCGGTTTTGAAAAGATAGATACAAGGCAAGTATATTCCTGAGAATATATACAAAAAAAATGCTTTTCATTGTTAATACATGTATGTGAAGTGAAGCACAAATGGTGTTTAAACTGCAAAAATAAAATATCATATAAAATGAACAATAACATCATCAACAAAATATAAACAACATATACAAACACACAACATTTAGCATATAATTAGTACTTTTTATTTAGCAAGGTTGCATTCATTTGATCAAATCTGACAGTAAAAATATTTGTAACATTGTAAAGTTATTTCTAAAGGATTATGTAAAGACTGAAGACTAGAGTAATGGGTACTGAAAATCCAGCCTTGCCGTTATATTAATAAATTATATTTGATAATACGGTGCTGCGTGAAAGTTTGTGAACCCTTCATAATTGTCTATATTTCTGCATAAATATGACCCAAAAGATCATCAGATTTTAGTCCTGAAAGTTGACAAAGAGAATCCAATCAAACAAAAGACATGGATTCTCCGTCAACTTTCAGGACTTGTGTGAAAATCTGATGATCTTTTGGGTCGTATTTATGAAGGGTTCATAAACTTTCAAGCAGCACTATATATAAAAGTATTAAAAGTTATTTTAAAACTTAATGTTTGTTTTTTTTTTGTTCTTGACCAAATAAATGCAACCTTGGTGAGTATGACTTCTTTCATTAAATTCCTTACCAACACCAAACTTTTTGAACATTTGTGTATCCACACTTACAAAGACAAACATATATAAAATGTGCTAATGCTTTGATATCCGTGAAAATAAAAGCTTCAAGTATTTGTTGCTAATTAACTAGAAAGATGGTCACAAAGTTAAACACAGTATCTCAGCAACATTATGCTCTGAACAAGTCATCACTATCCTCAACAGTGCAAATTCAAATCAAACAAAGCTGCATTAATGAATCTAATGGGGGCAAATTTCTCAGTATCGTGGATTCACTTATCATGCCTATAACAATACCATACTGTGACAATCTGCAACGCTATTGTATCTTATTCAGAGACACAGGGGCCTGAAGAACCTCGCAGATATTCATTAGATGCTCTGCCCCGAGACAAAGATATCTAATTATTCACTGTCAACAGCAGACCCCACGGGCTACCCACTACATTGCCGTATCGAGCAGTCAAAGTCAAATGAACACAAACAATGAAATTAAAGCGCTGGTCATGAGACAAATGATTGTTTCTAGTCATCCGCACGCACAACAGTCATGAACAATGAAAGCGGGGCGTAACAGGCTAATTTAATTAGCCAATGCCAGTGAGGCGGAATTGCTCGGAGGGAATAAGTACAAATTTGGGCTGCCAAGAGGCTCTATTTGCTCAGTTTGAACTTGGCAAAAGTTCTATATTGATTTTAATAAACTGAAGGGAAAAAACAGGCTGACGTGATTAGCGAATGACTGACAATCGCAAGAGTTACGTAGAGCCGTGCCAGCTACTAAGTGGTAAACAAACAGACTAGAAAAAATAAATAAATAAAGCAAATAGTCAAGCATCACCACAAGCTAAAATGCGCTGGCACAGGAAACGCCGCCTTGTTGTTCTAATCCGTCGCAGATGACACGTGTTTTTGCTACCGCAAGGGGCCTCTTATGAAAACACAGATGAGTTTTAGTAGCACATGCCTCAAACCACAGCAGGCGGCAGGGAAGTCATCGAACACGTGGCAATTGGATCAAATCAAATCAGATCGGACATGGGCAGAAGCAAAATAGGTGTGACTTACCTTTGAGATGATGTTCAACCAAGTGAGGTAGATCCGTCAGCCCCGGGCAGGCAGAACATGAGAGAGAACAAAATGAGAAGAAAATGTGGTTAGCCATACTGAAGACAGAAATGACAAGTTTGTTTTCATCGTGCTCTTGACGTGACATTTCTCTCAATTTTTTGCAAAACTGACGGCAAAAAAAAACTAACATACGCAAATTGACAGTTGAGATATTTGTGTTAGTGAGAGGGATTTTTCTTCTTAAACATTTGGATGTTCATCATAACTCGAGTAAATGAATTTCAACAGTAGGCTGAGTGCCCGGGGCCCCTCTGAAGTAATATCTACACCGAGATGAAAAAAAAAAAAAAAAAAAGCAAACAATTTTACCAAAGTGATATTTTGGCAACCAATTTTGATTGCGCACTCCTCTGGTGATATGTTACCTGCCACAGCTGTGCTATAGCATGTCTTTAATGTTTACTCTGATTTACTGAGCTGTATTAGTGTTTCAACATTTTGACTAGCTCGGCTCACAGATACTAGTTCAAACAGTTACAGACCATCAACAGCACTGGAGCGGAAGCTTAATCACGCAATACTCAGCCACTGACAGCCCTAGAGTTGCAATAGCAGCTGGCTCGCACTGTGATGGTGCCAGGATTGGACCGAGGGATGTTGAGGGGTGATTGGAGGGATATTAGAGAAAAGATACAGAGATGAGTCAAAAACCCAGTGGATGAGTTTGTAGACCATCAACATTCCTGACACATTTTTCTACATCCCTGACAATTGACAACAGATGCCACAGGCAGCAAAAACACAATCCCAATCTGAGTGCAAGGTCTGGCTGTTGCTACACAGTCCATAAAGAGCCAGCCAGATAAGCATTTAACAGGACGCAGATGGAGGAATAATATGCAGTTTTGCTCTTAATTTCCAACTGTTTCCTGCTGCTTTTTTGGTCTGGCAGCAGAGCTGCTTTTCCTTCCTCTCATGATTCACTCTTTAAAATTCATCCAAATGAAAAATGACCTATTAACTTAAACAGCCCACATCATTTCTTTCAAGGGCAATGATAGTTCTCTGTAGCGGTTATTTTTTTGTTTTGTTTTTTTTCCTGAACTGAGCAAGGGTACCTGGTCATTGTAGACAAAGAATATAAGCCATTTTTGAGATGATGACTCAGAGTTTATTTGATGTCTGTCATCGTTGTAGAGCGGCCAAAAGCTTTGTCCCTAATAAAAGACATGTCCAGGCCATCTAAATTTCTAACTGCACAAAAAAGGGAAGTTCAGTACAGAATTAAATTACAAAATTGATGACATGCTTGCCAAATACAGCTATATAAATGGTTTTGCAGACATACTAGATGTTTCTGCAGAAAACACATGCAGGAGCAGGCGTGCATGCTCATTTTCTGGCAAAATAAACCTGTCTGACAAAAACACAATATGTACCGTCTGACAATAAACAAGTATCACAGACACGCACGCTCTGTATCTCTCTCCACACTGGGTTCAGAGAACCTTTCACTCCTGGACAAACACGAAATACAGAAGACAGCTATGATTTTCCCAGACTCTCATTCCCCTGAGACAGGAAAAGCCATCAGAGGTACAAGTCTGTGATCTGTGTCTGCAGGTAGAGTCACAGAGAAAATAAGAGACAGACATCTAGAGTTGTAGAGAGAAAGAAAGATAGACACATAGAAAAATAGATATAGGAGGGCAGAACGACAAACAGAGAGATATCTATCTATCTATAGATCGAACAGACATAGAACAGCAGACAGATAGAACGATAGATAGAACTTTATGTTCTATTTGTTTTTGTCATGATTGATAAAAAAGACTTTTAGACACAGAGCGACAGATGGACAGACAGAACAATAGATAGAATCAAAGACTAATAAACAAAACAATATATAAAGTGATAGACCAATCGATTGACAGACAGACAGATCATTTGACAGACAGACAGTCAGACAGACACATAGAACGAGAGACAGATGGGCAGAAAAAGCATCAGACAATAACAAACAGACAGAACGACTGAAAGACAGGCAGCTAGACAGACAGACAGAGGATGATACGTAGAATGAAAGACAAATTGATCAACAGACAGACAACTATATAGACAGACAGAAACTAGTTAGAACGACAGACAAATCGATCGGCAGAAAGACAGAACAATATATAGAATGATAAAACAGGCAGATAGAATGTTCAACCGACAGACAGACAGATAGAAACCGACAGACAGACAGACAGACAGACAGAAACCGACTGACAGACAGACAGACGACAGATAGCTAGATAGGTAGACAGTCAGACAGACAGACAGATAGAAACTGACAGACAGACGGACAGATAGAAACCGACCGACAGACAGACAGACGACAGATAGCTAGATAGATAGACAGACAGACAGACAAATAGAAACCGACAGACAGACAGACAGACAGACAACAGATAGCTAGATAGGTAGACAGACAGACAGACGTCATTGCTCTCTCATCAGATGTGTTTTTGGCTTTGGTTTTGAGGTGGAGTGTGTGCAGATGTCCATGTGCAGCGAGTTCATTATTACAGCACTTACTCTAACAGCTTCTGAACTGTGACCAGTGCCTAGCCATTAAATATCCCATCTCACACCATCTGCTTGGACCAACTAACAAATAACCAAATACACCAGTTAAATATCCCACAGAGCTCCTTTCATTAGCTCTTCCAGTTCTGGCTTGTTTTTGAGCATGAATGATAGCTACAGAACTTCTTACATCAAAAATCATATCGCACTGCTCAAAAATTCTATATTAGTAGGAAATGTAAGTAAGTGTTTATTGCCTAAAAATTTCTACTCTAGCAACAAAAATGAGACACTTATTATGAAATTACAAAATGTAAAACTCTGTGGTGCCTATGCTTCACCCCTATTGTATCCTCAGCAAGGCCATCATTCAGAAAAAGGCAACAGTTGGTTTTACAGTCTAAATTCTTTTCAAATACTCTAATTTTTGGTCCTAATGACTAGGTGCAGCAGCAGTAACTCATGGGTCTCAACTACCCAGTCATTACAGGAGCCAGTGAAGGCTGCGTGGTAATTAGCACAAAGAGGAAGACACAGACAGCCCGCATGACACAGCACTGCAACTGCACCGCAGACTCATCCCCTCTTTTTAATTAGAAACATTAGCAAGTTAATCCCGTTCTTTTCCCTCACAAGTAGCACTGTTGGTATTTGCCACATGCAGTGAGTAAAATGTGCCAAGACACAGATCAATAACACCCATACAAATTCTCTTGTCTGAAAAACTTAATTCCAAACTATTTGATATGCATATTTGAGAACTAAAAGTACGTACTGAACTGGCAACGATAACATTCATATTTATAAGAATGAAGTAAACTAGCATAACAATATTAGAGCACATCATCATAAAATTGCATCTTAATACTGCTTCAAAGAACTGTTGCAAAGGTTCTGGACAATAACAGTCAAAAAATCACGCACAGACGCACTTTGTAAATCCATTTGAAATAGTGCTTAATGCTGGCACCTTTTACATATCATTTTTAAGTGACAGACCAACTGACTAATTAGATGATTTTTGGCCATTTTGAGATTATTGTATCAGATAATAACTATGCCCAGCTGAAGTGTTAGATTTCCCTTGTGTCACTTCTAAAATCTACTAACAACCCAACCATGGATAATTAACATTTTTCTTTTGTGAATTACAGTACAAGAACATAATTTGTAATTATGTGTACTTAAGTGTTCATTTCATTGCTGTAATTTCATCTTATTTGCAGGCCCACACAGAACTCTGCAGAAAGCTCCACAGATTTCCACAGGATTGGAATTTCAGTTCTTTGTAAAATTCTGCACATTCATGGACTCATCCTTGTTCATTAAATATCTGGCCAAATTGATCATGCTATCAACTAACAAAAAGAGTAATGCTCTCAGCTACATTTAAGACGTGCATAAAGATTTCTATCAAATTTGTATTTTATATTCACCAGCCTCCTCTCTACAGATAGCAGTACCAGACATGGACAAACGCATAAGGACATGGACAAACACATACAGTAAGTGGACTATTTACAATATCATAAATAGTAATTGTAATCTGGTATACTACAAAAGTCAAATTGAATGTTCAAATATATTCAAATATAAAAAGATCTTAAATAACCCCTAACTGTTGGATGAAAGGGTATATAGAACGAACAATATGTGAATATTGATTCAGCCTCAATGTGAATATCACCAGGTGTGGATCCTCAGAACACAGCTTTGATTCTCTTTGCAACTTAAATTCATGTGGCACCTGCTTTGCTGAGCACTGTCGATCTCCGTCGCCTGATTGGCTGTGTTGTGCAAGCGCAGGATACATTTCACCAACATACTTCACATCCATCACTGCCACCGCTAATGCTTCCTTCCACTTCATCTCATTGTAAATTCAACACTCATGTTTTCACATGTTAATTATTTGAAAAGAGCATTCTTCATCCTGAGCCGCTATCTGAGAGCAGCAACACATTTGTTTTAGGAGCTATAACACACTATAATGCTAATTAATGCATAGATTATAACACCCTTTCATGGTTGCACTATTAGAAAAGAACCATGCATTGTATACTGTACATGATAATTCACAATGCACTACATTTGGTGTTGACTGAATTGTTTTAATGCTTAAAAAAATATTATTTAAAAAATTAAAGGCAAGCATTAGAATCTTTAAGAATTGTGGTTACGGTCATTCATGCCCTTGTTGTTACTATAACTGTATAGATGTCAACAACTCTACAGACAACAAAAGGCATAAATTATAGAGTAAGTTGGATGCAGGTGAGCTCTTCTGACAGCACAATTCAGCTACTTCTGTAATCAAGACCACAGAAACATAAAAAAAAAACAGAACAAAAGACGAGGGACTGAAACAAGGGAGTGAAATCAAACTGATATCAGTCCTGAACTGACTGTCTGATGCTTTTGATATTTACTTCAAAGACATCGAGGCTGAGCTCCGCTTGTGCTTTGTGGGTGGTTGGTTCGTGCCTTTCTTCTTTTACTTTAAAAATAATAAATGAATAAATAAATAATACAAAAAAATAATAAATAAAAAGAACCACATCCATCTGTTAGGAAAGGGTTAACTAATTGGTCCTCTGCTACATGTAAGAAGCTACCTGACTATTAAAAATGAAACTTACAGGTTCACAATCTAATATGTGCCAAGGGGAGCAAAGAAAAAATCCTGAATGCACCATCAGATATTGGATGAATGAAAGACTTTATGCCAAACTGATGAATTATCCCATTGAGAATCATATCTCAGTAATCTTTTACAAGCTTTTCAGTTTTTTTCCAAGAGCAAATTGTTTCTTGTTTTGACATACTGTCAGGTGAAATCTAATTGTGGTGCAGGTGAAATATACTGTAATAACATCTCTACTGTCAAAGCCTAATTTTACACATAAAAATGTTAAATGAGGGTAGGGAAGGTACGAGCGTGATGCTGAGCTCTGGAGTATGTGCCATACATGTGTCACTTCCCTTTGATCTGTGCTCCTATCCTTTGTGAGTTCCTTCACTGTTTTGTACAAAAGCTGAATGTCGATGCAAAAAACAAAACAAATAATGTTAAAGCAAAGTCAGAAATTTTCTGTCTCTGGGGGTGGGATGACTGTTTTGTTTCATGTTGAGCTGTCAGGGGAGCATTGGGAGCAATACTTCACACGTTTGTACCCTGTGCTCTCTCTCTCTGTAGAAACACATCTCATTAAAACAGAGGGTTGAAAGCAGGAAGAGTGGAAATGAAAGAGGAAACAAGGGTAAGAAGAGGGCCAAGTGGGCTTGAGGGAAGGGGAAAATTAAGCAATTTGGAATGAGAGTGAGTCTGAGGATTGAGAAAGAAAGATAAAATAAGGAATTAATAAATGTAAACTGAGAGAGAAAAAAATGGACAAAGCAAAGTTACAGAGAAATCGAGAAGAAGAAGAAAATCACCAGCAGAGATGCAGCTGTAACAGGTTTAAGTTTTTCTCCTTCAAAGGACCGTGAGAGAGAAACAAAACTTATTTAAAATTTAAATGATTAAAAAAAAAAAAAAAACAGCATAATGTTGGTGATGATTTTTGGAATATAAAGTAAAATAGATGTTATTTTAATTGTTTGAAATATAATTAATTTGTATGATTCTATAAATATGAATTCTAATATTACAATAATATATTACAAATTATAAATTTAGATTATCGTTCAAATGTTTGGGGTTAGTGATGTTATTATTATTATTATTATTATTATTATTATTATTATTATTGTTAATAAGCAAATATTTGGTTGATAAAAAGTAAAGACTTTGACACTGTTACAAAAACAAATAAATACAAATAAAAATAAATGTTGCACTTTTGACCTTTCTATTCACTGAAAAATCCTGAGTAAAAAAGAAAAAAAAAATCACTGTTCCTTATTATTTTTTTTTTTTTCAACTTTATCACGACTGGAATAACTTACATTTTAATATATATTGAAAAACAAAAAATATTTTTTTTCAAATTACTCCTTTTTTTTCTTTACTGTATTTTTGATCAAATAAACGCAGCCTTGGTGAGCATATGAGACTTCTTAAAAAAAAAAAATATATATATATATATATATATATATATATATATATTAATATATATATATATATATATATATATATATATAATATATATATATATATATATATATATATATATATATATATATCTTACCGTCCCCAAACGTTTGTAGACATATTGTCTCAATTCACTCATCATACAATAAGCAATATGTAAATTTTTGAAAAGTACCTCTATATAGGTAAATCTCTCACCACATTAAATAAAACTGCCTTTGTTAGGCTGCTACACAGAAATTCAAAACCCCTGCTGTGTTTACTTAGGTCTGAGCATGATACTGTATGCAGGTCTACTCAACCTCCAGTGGATTAAATGAACTGCCTTTCATCTGAACTGTACATACACACAATGCCTTCTGCACCTACCTGCTCTAAATAGCACAGCCAAAAAAATCATGCTGACTAACAAGTGAAAACTACGCTGTGTGTATCGCTGACTATGTAGCGCTTACACTAGTTTCCATCATTCTCTTTGGCATCACTGTCTTTCTGCTGTTCAATTAAGATTAGTTAAGCCATCTGGACCTGAGATTACATAGCCACAGCACCTACAGACACATTTGTAAGCCGTAAAAAAGAAAGCCAACCTATATAAGCGGATTTAATCCAGGAACTCAACCAGTCCCATTGACATTGACACCTAAGCTCCAAAACCCTCAGGCTCTTTTAAGTTTATGATTTAAAAGTGATCGTCTTCCAAGAGGAAGTGTTTAATCTCATCTCACAGTCTCACCTGCTCTCTGAGCCTAGCAGTAATAAAAAATTGCAAGCTTTTCTAGTAATTTCCACACTTAAAACTTAAACCAGTACTTTACAAATATAATACTTGAGCTCACTTACTATTCATAATCAAACTTCAAATAATGCTAATTTGACATGTCCCGAGGCTGTTTTACATTAGCCTAGAGCCTTTACAGCATTGTGATTTGTTGGCTTACTTAGTTGCCCTCAAAAATTCCCCACTAAGCATGGTTTGGTTTGAGAGGCAAGCCATTTCACAGCTCTTTACGGCCTTAAACTTCTTTTCACATTCCTATGTCTCAAAGAACAAAAGCAACTATCAGAAGGTGGGACCCAAATGGAAAGAAGTCCGACCTCTCTTAAACATTCATCCATCATCATTGCCAGACTTACTAAGCAGGGCATCCTGGCTTAATTAAAAGGTAGCACGCCAACCCAATTAAACAAGCTTGCGATTGGACAGGAACCTCAATTACATGTTGCATTTGAATTAATTGTTGGTGGTGGAACCCGTAGAAGATGAATATGAACATGAACATGAAATTATCCATCCAACCCATTCATCCATCGAATTCAAAACAGGTTATGTTTTCCTAAATAACTGGGTACCTGTGGTATATTTCTATACAATCTTTAGCTATCAAAGGAAAATATTGTATAACAATGCTTACAGGCATGAAAATTTACCATGGTAACCACAGCCTCAGCCAAAAATACCACATTACCACAGATTTATTGTACTATTTTGGCATAAACCGTACCATCATGAATCACAAAGATCTTGTTTTGTATTTGATAGATCATGATCTTGCAGGCCTGCTCCAAAATCATTATGAATAATGAGAGTCACAGCCGCATAAAAATGCTAACACGCCTCTTTATGAAGATACATTCATTAGAACCCAATAGGGAGTATCTTGGAAAAATCCTGAGAAATATTACATCATATAACACATGAGAATACACGCTATTCCACCGTGCACTGTACATCTCATAATCTCAGAATGCTAAAATTATACTGTGTGCATCTAGAAGGCACAAAACAGAGATCCAGACACAAACGGAGACCAACGTTTACCATTGCTCAAGGTCATACAGGGGCTAAAGCTTCAGCTGGAACCTGGCAGCGCCATTCTTCAGCCATATCCCCAGAACGCTCATACAAAAGGTCAGTCATTTACCATGCTCACAAGAATAGAGCTCTCAGCACTGTGCCTTTTTTATTGACGACTGGAGAACCACTGCCATTTCCTCTCAGAGTTAAACATTAAAAAGTACGCTGTGGCGACACTAAAAGAACCTTTGTTACTGAGGGAAGCTTATGGAGTTAATTTAACGATACCCATGTAGCTTTGCGGTGTCTCTTGCCGGGGGTATATAATTCATGACCTCTGCTGGAGTCCAAATGCTAAACGCTAATTAGCCTCTTATCACTGTTACAACGCTGGGACAATGGCAGCCATTTTAGCTCCACTCAGAGTGCTTCTCGTGTATTGAGCAGGGAGTTTCTCTGAAAGGAAGGCTATTAGCAGTGCAGCTGCAGACATAAGAAACAAATCAAGGATGCTGACAGTCAGACATGCATCACTGGATAGTAATGAATAAATGCTGGACCTGCAGGCAGATTTAATGGCAAGATGTCTAAGAAATAAACTAGGGTTTAAATGTATGCTACAAAGCCTGACCAGAGAGAGACAGACAATGTGATGGTAGGTAAGTGCAGAGTCCCAAAAAAGTATTTGTATCCTTTAAAACCCTTAAGTCACACTTAAAAATGTACATAATAACAAACCAAGTGCATGCATCTTCAAGCATACAGTATAATGCTAAACCAAAACTTTTCTTAATCATTTTTGTAATTACATTTAGCCAGCCTGTCCCAAAAATGTGTGCAAATACTAGTCATTTTGAACAATATATCTATTGCATCATGTTATGAACCTGACAAACTTTTGTGAATTGTTTTGCTCAAAAAGTGCTTATTTATTCTAAAGGTGACTTTGATGCATTTTTTATTAATAATTAAAAAATAATTATAATTCTAAAAATGTAAATCATATTTTAAATAATAATACTTTATTTCAGTAATGTTTATATCATTTTTTTTTATTCATTAATACAACCTCAGTGACATCACTAAAATGGCCACTGTTGCTCAAATGGCAAACTTTTACTCACAATGAACTGCTATGTCACTGTAAATCGATGTCAGTAGGAAACAACTGGCTAAGCACATGTTTTTGAGTCTTGCATCATTACACTCAAACACACTGTTTTATATTCTAAAGAGGACTGTTTGAAATTAACACAAACACTTTTCTGCAGGGTTAGACATGTCATCTTGAGAGAACATTACTTTTGTGAGATCACGTGACCCTTCAGCAGCAATGCACGCATAGTCCTTTGCTCTGCTCACTTTGCCAGGAATTGCATATATCCTGTCAGTAAATTTTTAACCACTCTTTACCTAGCCCACTATGAGTACCCCAGCAGTCAAGGATATTCCTAAAAGAGAGACTGAACAATTGCCAATTAAGAGAGGATTTTGACGCTGCTATAGCTAACGGTATCAAGTTAGCGCTCAAAGAGCAACGAAGTACACTCGATTCAGTTGTGGCTTCGACTGTAAGAGAAGCCATAGACTCTACTGACCCCAGCACTCCATGATCTACATTTGGATATACAAATGACCAACAATTCTGTGAAAGAGCTAAAAGCAGAAGTTGAAAAGCTAGCCAACGCAGCAAAGCAGGCACGGGACCGGGTCGATACCGTTCAAGCATCTGCATGTAAGGATAGGAGAAATAACATACGACTGGTGTCTCTTCTCTAGGATAGATTACATATTTCTCAGCCCATCTCGAATTTCACCTAACTCTTCTATCTCTATATTACCAATTGTATTGTCTGATCACTCTGCAGTGTTATGTAATGTTCACCTTTCCAACATTAAGACCAAGGCCCCTAGATGGCGTCTTAACACATCATTACTAAACAATCAGACATTCTTTAATTTGCTAAAAGATCATATTAAGGAGTTTCTCGAAATGAATATAACTTGTGATGTAGACCCTCAAATATTGTGGGGAAACGACTTAGTGTGCAATACGAGGATTCTGTGTATCTTTTTCTTCTGCTCTCACCAAAGCGAAAACCCACCAATTTACACAATTAGAAAACAAGATCCAATTATTACAAAACTTACAAAAACAACAAGATCAACAAGCTACACGATTGTCCTTCTTGAAAGAGGAATATGACTTACTTTCACAATCAAAGGCAGAGTTTATTTTACATAGGACGAGGCTAAAAATATTATTTCGAATCGGAGAGACCTAGCCACTTATTGGTAATAATAACTCTAAGGCATACATCAGTGCAATAAAATCTTCGGATGACCAGGTAACCACAAATCTTATCTTAATCAAAGAGGACCAAACTTGTTTTATTAAGGTGTGTCACGTGTCCAATAATATGCGTTGACTGTTTCATGTACTTGATTTTGCAGACTCTCTTCCGAGTCCTTGTTCGATTTTTTCACTTGACGCAGAAAAAGCCTTTGACAGGCTAGAGTGGAACTATACTGTATGTGGGCAGTTCTGCAATGTTTTGGTTTTGGTGAACATTACATATCTATGATTAAGACACTCTACCACTCACCTGAGGCATCAGTCTTAATTGGTAATATTATATCCCCCCATTCCCTTCACAGCGTGGAATGAGGCAGGGATGTCCACTTTACCCTTTATTGTTATGTTTATCCCTTGAACCACCAGCACAAGCCATCAGGAAATCTGATGTTCCACCGACCATAATCATTTTATTTGTTGTACGCTGATGACATCATCTTATATTTAGATCATTTTGATATGTCAATAAACGATATAATTAAGGTATTTGACCACTTTAGTAGTAATTGGTCCAAATCTGCTTTAATGCCAATTAACAGTTAACTCTCATATCCCCTCATTCATTCCTATTAAATATTCTTTCACTTATTTCGGTATTGCCATATATAAAGACATTCATAAAATTGCCAGAAACAATTTTAATAATATTTTAGTCTAGATCAGAAGTAAAACTCAAAGATGAAATAATCTTAAAGTCTCTCTTCGGGGCAAAATCTCCACTGTCAAAATGAATTTATTACCTCGGCTTAATTTTCTTTTTTTCTATGTTGCCGCTTTCCCCTCCTCCAGGTTACTTTAAGGAGATCAATTCCATACTTTCCAAGTTTATCTGGAATGGTAAACGACCCAGAATAAAACTTTTCACATTGCAGCATGCTATACTTTCAAGAGAATTGGCTGTGCCAATTTTTGAATTATATTATTTGTCCTTTCAACTTATGGCTCTTCATATTTGGGTTGATTCTCAATCTAAAGCTGAGTAATCGAAACTGACAAGGTTAAAACACATAGGCTCCAAGATATTTTATTTGCTGGCACAGGAAATAAAAATGATAAATATAAATTTGGCGGGGTTGTGGCCAATTCTATTAGGATCTGGAAAAGGGTGGAACGTCTGATGGGAGAACCTTTCAAATTTTGGAACAACACAACCTTATGGCACAACTTACATTTTTTATGTGGAAATCGCACCATCCTCTGTTCGGCCATCTGTTTCTTTAATATATAGTAAACTTAATGATCACACTGCAAAGCCTTTTTCTATTAAACATATATGGAATTGTGAATTAACAGATTTTGACTTATCGGTCGACTGGGAGAGGGTTTGGTCTAATCTAATCTTAACTTTTAAAAACTTGGCTCATCATCTTATCCATTTCAAAGTCATCCATACAGCATAACTCCTTACAAGAGCTTTAAAATGAAACGGTAATCGACCTATAACTGCCATATCTGTAACACTGTATCATCAGGTACTTTTCTCCACATTTTTTGGGAATGTCCAATTGTTGTCAACCTATGGACTCATGTGAATTCTGTTTTATCCTTTTTACTACAAAATGATTACATGTCTAATCCATGTTTATGTCTTCTCAATGACAATTCTAACTCCTATATAAGTTAATTAAAGAAGAGAATGTTGTTTGCTGGTTTTACAGCTGCAAAGAAGACAATAATACAAAACTGGTTTACTCCTCACATGTGTGCAAAAATATTTTGGATTCACAGCCTCCTTAAAATAGTGACTTGTGAATATACAACAGCACGAATGAACAGGGCTAAACCCAGTACCATCGATGCATGGCAATGTTTTTCTTTTAAAATTTTGGATTATATAAAGGAATGACTATAAAAAAGGTTTTCCTTCTTTTTCTTTCAGACTGTAAAAATATTGATATGTCTGTTGCTCCCCCTTCCCTGTTTTGTTTGTTTGAATGGAAGTTGTTTTGTTGAATCAAAAAATTGATCACAAAAAAAGACCATTACTTTTTTTAAGGACAGCAAGAACCTTTTCCCACGGCACCTCTATTATCAGTTGTGGCAGAATTGAACCTGAATACCGTCCTGCCCGTGACAGAGACAAAATAGGAACTTGAAAATTAGAGGAATGTGTGACTCAGCAAATCTTTTGACATTATGCTTTTCCACTGTATATCATCTCTGTACAAAATCAATTTTGCTGCAGATCAGGACTGGAGCAGCTTTGGGAGAGGAGTAGAAGAAGGGCTGGTGGGCCACGGAACATTCCAGCTGTCATCCACTTCAAGATTTAAGCTTTAAAAAGTGGTGGCATTGTCAGAGATGATGGCTATGAGCCAAATGCTTACTTAATCCTGACAGTAAGATGCTGTCATGCTGTCTAAGAGAATACAGAATGCTCGCCACTGATTTAAAGCACAGTTGTTATACGATTGAGGACATACTCTCAAGAAAACCTCTAAATTAATGTGTGCAATCTGCTGCTTTTCAACATATGAACAATTATGACAATTATGTGATTAACATACTAGACATGCAAATTAAAAAGCCTAGTATGTAAACTAAGTAAAACTAACTCGCTGACTTACTAACTTGTCTTTTGAATGACTTGGTCTTTAGTGTGGACCTATTTCAGATTCTGAAAGCAAAACTGAATATGACATCTGTCTAGACAGTTTTACTCCACATGTTTTACCCTTCAAGTATTTCAATCAATGTAAGAAATAGGACTGAATAAACAACAGCAAGAATGAAATGGAGTTGGTTGCTCCATCTGAGTTACTAGATGCAACACATTGTCATAGGGTTTATACTAAACTGTGAAATAATGCTTTACTGACAGCAAATCTGATGTAATGCACATAAAAATCTTAACAACATGCTTGAGTGAAGCTTGAAAGAAGATGTATTGCTTTCAAAATAGAGTCACTCAATAAAGGTACTCCAAACCTTATGTCACGCTATTTATGCCACATTAGTGAGCAGAGAAAGACATTGAAAGCAAAAATGAATCATAATGCTGTCTTGATATCCAAAACACTGTTAGTCACTGTCAAAACGTATAAGATAACAGCTCCTGGCTTGATTTCTCTGGACTTTTTTTTAAACACAACGCACAAGGTTCCAAAAAGTGCGTCTACAAACTCTACCCATATCAATCTTAAACACAAACAGATGTGGTGTCTTTTCAGTAAATCGATCGCAGTGCCACATTGGAAATACTTGAATGCATTTACCATGTATCTTCATTTCTTTGTGAAAAGCTGTTTTATTACAAGTAAAAACTTTTGCGGGGAGTGAATCAAACAGCTTTCTTTTGCAAATATATCAGTTTCTTCTAAATATTCCACTTTTGACAATACAGCTGCAGGGAAAATGCGAGAAAGCTCCCACTTATTGTGAGCTCAACTTATTGCATTCAAGGGCACTGTAAAAACATATTTCTCAGCTTCCCTTAAGGCATATGTTAACATTTATAAAAAAAATTATTTATTTTTTTAAATCTGATTGAAAGAGATCTGTAAAAGCACTACATGTACAGTATCAGTTACAGCCGTTTGTGACCTTTAACTATTCCTGTGATGGAAAAACTGAATTTTCGGCGCCATTACTCCAGTCTTCAGTGTCAGATGATCCTTTAGAAATCATTCTGATATGATGATTTGGGGCTAAAAAAAACAAACATTTGTTATCATTATCAATGTTGAAGGCAGTTATATTTTTGTGTAAACCGATGTACTTTTTCCCCCCAGATTTTTTACTAAATAAAAAGTTCAAATTACAGCATTTATTTCACTGTCAATATTAGGAGAAAAAAAAAAAAAAACTCATTGACCTCAAACATTTGAATGGTACAGACCACAAAATAAAGTACATTGCAAGCATTTGTGAGTAACGATATGAGAGTGCATTTCCTGACCCGCAGATGTTTGGCTCAGATGGGCACATCTGCACTTTAATGGCAGACCCAGTCGACTGCATTTTTTAAAGTAGCAATGAAACGGAAAATACTAAGGACGCTTTTGTTTTTAAGACTAGGTGACTGAGCTTACCATTAACTCCAGAGCTTTGCATGTCATCACATATGACCCAAACAAGCAACAGCCAAAGGGGTTATCGTGTTATGATGGCCCTCTTGAACTTTACTGAAGTGTAACAGTGACACTCAGTTCTCCAGTCACCATTAGGCTAGGAGGCACAGCCGTACTCACCAGCCTATGGGATGATAATCAAAATCAGAAAGAGTCAATCCCCCTCGTCACATGAGACAATTTGGCAATTTGGGAATGACCCCAGCAGACAATTTAGGTATATATATATATATATATATATATATATATAAACAAACTCCTCCACCGCAAAACGCACACAAGCCTCTCCTTTCCCTTACATCTAATAAAAATAGCACAAAAAGACAAACCAGTACTAGGTTGTGCTCTATGGGAAGCAATTACCAAAACAAAGATTATGAGCACAGCGGGAACGTAAGGATCACTGTTGCTTAGAAACAAGCTTTTGCAAAACAGATATCAGATTAAGAGGCAGCTGGGTAAATCCCGTTTAAAATGCTCTCTGCGCCATCGCACTCGTGTTGAATCAGGGAATTAGGTGACTGAGGCTGTTCGGTGCAGATGTGAAGAGCCAAGCACTGTTTCTTTCTTCTTCTAACTGCCCAGCTTGAGTCCTCATAAAACCTATGCTCGGTACACATCCCATAGCCTCATTGCAGCATGTTCAATTACAGACTCTCCTTAGCTACGTGGGCCCTTTTCACTGCATGCCTGAAAAATATGCTCATCTTGTGAGGGTGAGAGGAAGAAACCAGCTCTTAACATGACAAGCCCCTATGGTCCAATGAAGTGGATGACCTGCAGGGCACTGGAGTATGTATTTATACTTAATCAGCGCACAATGGAAAATAAGCCTCACTTGTATCACTCCTAACTCCTCATAAGCCCAAGTAGAGATGAAAATGCTGTACAATTTTATACCGCAGGAACAGGCTGCCGACAAGCCAAAAGCTACGTGTTTCAGATGAAAGGTCATGTTTTCTAAAGTAGAAGCACAATGGCAAAATCCATTTCCCTACAAATGAGTCATTAACATTTGGCTGGTTTTACACTCCACTTCCCCTGTTGGACCGCACTGCGTATACGACCAAGAAATTGATCTTAATCCATCTCTGAATGGAGACTCTCCATCAGTACGGCAGATTACATTAGTTAAATTTATTCTAATACCACAAGCAATCCAGACAATAACCCAGAGAACTGACCGTGCAATGAACTCAGAGGTGGGGACATTTATCACCGATAATTACTAATGACCCTGAGATTAACCTTTCTTATACTACACAAGATCTAGGTAATGATCATTTTAGAAGACTTTCTGGTCAAGGTGTTCCGTGTAAAACATACTATGATCAATCATAATGCACTACCTTTTAAACTCGACTACCAGGCAGAGCAGATCACTTTTCCTCTTGAATAAGCATAATGAAGATGTATTCTTCTGTATTCAAACGTTTTCAATGAGCAATTTCTCATCGAGCACCATCAATGGGCAAATACCAGAGTCATTCCTTTTATTCAGTACATTTTCATGTCCTCATCACACTGTATACAGTACATCTCAATAGAAGAAAATATTTAACTCACAGTCATATTAGTTTCCTTTTATCCCAATATCATAATTAAGTGAACATTTTTCTCATGTTCTCAGGTACTTTGCAGTTCTAACATGGGAAACTGAACATTTTTAAATTTAAATTTCCTGTTGGTAATAGTAGGATTTGTTCCCATGGGTTATGCCAAATTGCTTTAAAAATGTTTAATATATATATATATATATCCTAAGCATTCTCTAGCCAATGTTAAAATAATCAAGCACTATTAAAAAAGTTTAAGTGACTGAACTTAAACTTAAATTGTATTTTCTTTATTTCATTTTATATTCATTTTTATTAGTAAAAGCTCAAAAGGTACTGCATAACAGGAATGACGCACTCTAACCTCACATACAGTCTTAAGGTGGCTAGCCTATATGGATTTCCTTCCAAAATAGGTGAATGGTTATGAGGAAGTAGAAGCCTCCAGTTACTGAAGTCAGCTGATGAATCTGACATTACCAATATGGTGAGAGAGCCCAGCAGAGCATTTATCGATTTGGGGTTAGAGAAATGGAGCAGAGCAATACATGCACTTTGCTAATAGGCCTTTACTTATTCATGTTGAAAAGCAGGTGGGAGAAGGCAGCGGATCTATCTGACAAACGCAGCACAACACAAGCAAACATGACGTAAAATGCCTAAGGAGGCTACTGTAGTCTAAAGAAAAGAAAATATGGTTTAACTGCTGTAATACAAACATGTGTGCTTCTAAAAGAAATGCTGCAAATTTAATAGCAGTTAAGTTCTATCAGCAACATTTGTGCCATAATGTCAGTTGGTTCAAAAGGCACTTATAATGAAAGTAAACAGGGCAGCACAACAGATACTACAATCCTCAAAACTATGTCCACACAACTTAAACATAACATGCTCACTAGTCTTAAATGTGCAAAGTTATATACAGTATTTCAGACCTATTTCATGACTATATGAAGCACATACATCACTACCAAATGAAACCAATTTATAAAACAGCACGTTTTAACTTTTAATTTCAACCACAGGAATTACATTGGTGAGGAATAACTTCAAGATCATGTGCCTTGAAAAGTAGTACATAAAAAAAAAAGAAAGCCACATTTTTCTGCATTTCTGCTTTTAAATCATTTAAGTACATGTCCCCTTGTAACACACACAATGTCTTCAAGGTTAACTTGTTCTGAACCTGGAACATTCCTTTAAAGCACAGTAAATAGTGTATTTTATGCGATACTACCCTTAAGCACAAGATCTGTAACACACCTGAAGATGCCTGGCTTTACCCCTTAAGGATTCTGACTAATAACACCCTTTTTGAATCACGTTTAATAAGTTTAGGTATTTCCTGCAAGTGGAGTGACTGTGGGATGAAATATAAGACCAAACGTTGAGCAGGAAAACCAAGACAGTGGAATCTGAACTACTCCCTGAAATCATTACAACAATCCCTGATGTATACAGAAACACATCTGAGAAAGACTGCAGGATTTAACTTCTGAGAACTCATTTAAATGAACCATAACATCCTCTGGCACTTTAGCCTCGGTCATTTGGTGAGAGGGATTTCTTCTCAAAACAGCTTCATGCACATGCATGTGCTCATTCACAGCTTTCCTACAGAAGAACTTAGTAATTTTTTTCCTCATTAAAAAATGTTATCCCTAAAAATAAATGAATAGTACTTTTAAAAAAAATCTGTCTATAATGATGTCCACTCACATGAGAAGACCTCATAAATGTGGTTTTATTTAACACAGATAGTATAGTGTTAAGCATATACAGTAATTAATGCATCAGTAGATTGTAAGTTTTTGTTCAAAGGCAAACAGGGTTATTATTGTTAATTATTAACAATTGTTAACCATTTTAAAAAAAGCATAATTTGAAATAAAATAAACATTAACTGAAATATATATGTACATATATGTTCAAATCACATAGAGAGTGGATGGGGGAAACAATAAATAGCTGTCCAAGAGTGAAAGGGAAAATCTATTTAAAAATATAGCAAAAAGGCCACTGAACTGAAAGGCAGGACTTCCAATCACACAGGTATCATATTAACTGTTGTGATTTGTCCGAGAGGTCAATCTCCTCCCCTTATAACATCTCTGAGGGAAAGGAATCTGCCGACATGTGTGTGAAAGTACTGCAGCTGCTGTGAGGATTGTACCAAGCAATGGAAGAAAATGCAACAATAAGAAGAAAGCAATCCTTTCCAACATGGTGACATGTGTTAGACTGGTCAAATGACTAGACAATTTGCCCATGAAAAGAGTCATGCTGACCAGTACATCCTCATCGGATCAAAAGCAAAGGCCATGCAACAGGATACTCCCTCCTGACTCCTGACATGGCAAAAGAAAGGATGACTTCTACAGCCCACACCACCCTATTGTCCCACTCCAATAAGTCAATGAGGAACAACTGAACAGCAGGGATCAGTAATCAATAATCTTACACTTCTCCTGTAGCCATGCGCTGCTTCCACCATGAGGCCTCCATCTTGTCTCTCAATAATGACCTCATAGGAGACCATTGTTATTGTAAATTTACAACCTCTGCGCATTCCTTATATGTCCACTGGGACGATCGGTAATGTAGATTTGTCCATGGAGGAACATTTGCTGTTAACTTCCTCCATTGCTTCCACTAGATTTAATCGTTAGCAAAAGGGAGATGAAAGGGACATAATGATCTGCAGTCATGTTATTAAACCCATCTGTTTTTTGTTTTTGTTTTTTTTTACAAAGAATGTGCACCTATATGTTGACCTCTCTCTCGCAGGAACAGACAGGACATTGAGAAGGGGAATTAGACAACACTGTTATGACTTCTTACAGTAGTAGGGGCAACGAGGTAGATAATGTTTACAGATCTTCACTCACCTATGGGTTAATAAAACCTACATTGAGGGATCAATTATGTCAGCGTAATAGCTTTAGACTAATCTCTTCCATGTGGCTGAGCACAAAAACCGGCTGGAGTTCCCCCTACAGAGTGACTGATAGGTTGAAGACTCGTGATTGAGTGACCCATGGGAGAGAGCAGCTGAGAACAAGGTCTGACCTTAGCTCCACTACATTTGGATGCTTTTCATCGTGGAGGGTAAAAACAACACGGCAAATTCTCCCTGAAATCTCTAGAAAATCTCCCGTTCACTAAAAAACCTTCATTTATCAATGCATCTGGATCTTGGTATCTTGCCATTAATAAACATTAATGATTTCTCACAAGCATTTTATTTAATTTTATTTTAATTTTTTATCAATCCAGGAAAATATTCCAGATAAATGTATAAAAATAGGCTATTATACAGCATTGATATTTATCATGATATTCATTTACCATTAATGGGGAAGGAAATGCTTTCCACATGTTTGTTAGACCTTGAGAATGAAGGTAAACATAACTTTGTTCATAACTAAATTCCACAGAGGAGCTATGTTTTAATTTAGGGCCCCATGAAATGCATTTTATTTTTCCTTAAATTCAATGTTTTATGATTGAGTACAAATTTAACATAAAATATGGTGTCTAGTGAAATCATTTAATAAAACTTTAATGATTGAATTAATCCTTTAAAATGTAATCAAATGAAAATAAATTGCATTATTATAAGTTGTGATGCTGTATTATTTGACATTATGTGTATGATTGATTATTTAACAGTATTGTATAAATGAATAATAAAAAAATAAAAATAAAAACTTGGTTGTATGATATTCCTTAAAAATAATCATTTTATTATTATTACTTTGGGAATTGCATTGTAGTATACAGTAGTAATATATTCAGTCATAATTTCAAATTAAACCGGACTTATTTTGACAGTTTGTCGTGAAGGTCTTTTAGTTTTTGTTTCAGTGTGTATTTGACGGTACATTTTCTCAAATGAAACTGCATAAAGCTTGTGAAGTGTCTCTCAGAGCAGCTCTGAAGATGAAGTGCACGTGTTCATGTCCTCATATATTGAGACGCAAATGCTGAAAACACCGCAAATCGCGTGTGTTTGAGTTTGTGTATCAGATGAAACTACTCCACGCATTCACACAGACACACAGAACATGCAGACTTATTAGCGACATGCACTGACTGGTAGCTGTAACATTTATTTCACTTGCGGGCAACTCAGAGACTCCATGCGGGTTACCAGGTGCCCACAGGCACCACGTTGGTGACCACTGAGTTAAAGCAAAAGGAAATACCAAATCCTGAGAAAATTCTTAAATTCATGCTAATTTTGTATTCATTTGTGTTAATAAAAAAAAAAAAAATGTTTCCTTGTAATGTCTCAGACATTATAAACAGAAGGACGTTAAGAATTAGTTTGAAGAAGTGTAAGGGGTGACCACTGCATTTGTAAGAAATGTTGGAACACTCATGTCCTCCTTTTTATGTGCCTCTGAGACTTTAGTGGCACGAAACACTTGCCCTTTAAAACTGGACAAAGGAAATGATCTCCAGGGGTGATAATTTGAGAGGTACTGAAACCAAGCCACCTTGAACTTCCGTAGCTGAACTATTGATTGGTTTGCCTTGGCATGGTTACAGAAAGTAATTTTGAGAAAAAGAGAGCAGGGAGGAAAGAAATGATCAGAGTACTTTGGTTCTATACCCAATGGAGCAACACTTACGAATTAAAGGGCAACAGGTGTTTATATCTGCCAGGCCCGTGAATGAGCCTTCCCCAACAAGACTGAAAACTTACTGAATATATGGAAGATGTTGCTGTAATTGGAGGTTGTTTTGAGACTGTAGATGTGGTAAGAACACACTGAACTAAATTTGGCTCCAACAAGCTGGATCAAATATATACTTGCCGCGCTCATGCCCTGAAGTCATATCAGGAGTTTGCAGTTTTGCTCTACTAAGTTATTGATGTACGTATCTGATACATCGTACATTTAGAAAAACAGTTTAGTTTGTTTAGAGCTTTTACAAAATAAAAGATCCCCATTAGTGAGATAACTCATATCAGACTTCATGTGAGTCAGTCAGTCAAGTCTGATTCCTGTCCTCTACTCTGAAAACAACTTAATGAAGATTTAAACTGAAAATCAACATGTTCCGGTCGCATGAGTGATTCCTAGGATTGATGGACCATGGCAAGAAAAACAAGAAAAGAAAGCCAGCTGATACCCAAGAGAAGACTGGAGCCATACAATTGATTTATTGATCCAGAGTTGTCAATAAGTGATGTGGGACTCATCTCTCTGGTTTAAGAATTCTGGATCACCCCTGCTGCTGTTATATTTTGGTTAATGAATAGACAAGAAAGAAAACACGAGGGGATTGTAACCATTTTATATATAATTTATGTGATCCCCAACATTTTAGTCCTGTAAGCAAATGTGCAATATAATGCAATTTATTTCAACAAGTAACACGACGGAAATCAGGATTTCATGATTTAATTTACATGAAGATCATTGGATACACCAAGAAGTTCATTTTATGCTATCGGCTCAATACAGCAGCTCCATTTAAGAGATATTTCCACATTCTTTGTTCTACCACAATACTATCATAATTGGCAGGAAAATATCTTGTGTTGTTGGTCCAAAGTCCGGTTTTGTCCACGTTTCAACACCAGATGGTCAGATTTTAGCAAGTAAAGCTTTCACACTAACAATTACAGGCAGTACAACCAAATTAGTTGGTAGTGGTATTATGGTTTGTTCCTTATTTTTCTCTCTACAGGGACCATTTTCTCTGCCTGTCTTCACACTATTATGAGCAACTATTATAAGTCAACATAAGGTCAATGAACATATGAGGTAAAGAAAACAGGAGTTATATTCCATGAATCCAACAACAGTTCCTTATATATCTGCTAAATACATAAGTGTAAATATACAGTGGCCCATTCAAGTTACACTTAAAAATGTAATTACATTAGAAACAACATATCAAACCAAGCATCTCTAAACAAATCAAGCTAGAGCTTTTCAAATAAATAAATCATGTTTGTGCCATTTTTGTAATGACTTTTGATTGTTAGGTGTTATTATTTATTTTTAGTAGATGTATGAATTCATTTCCCACAGATTTAGTTGATCACATTCACTTTGAACAACAAACTATGAGTCCAAATACTTCAGTCTTAATTGACACAATATTTCTATCATTTTATCTTATTAAAACAATCATTTTTCTTTAATATAAACTTCCACTTTTTTGATATTTTATCATCTGTTGCCATACAAGTTCAACTTAAGAGTCCAAATAGCCATTTAAATCAGTTTTGAATGTAATTTGAACTCAAAATATGGTTTACTTTGAAATAAATGACCCTTTTTTTTTTACATTTTATATCCAATGCAATGGCATACATATTTAAGAGTAACTTGCATGTTCAATTACTTTTTGAAGACACAGTACGACATCATGCAATATCAATAAAGAAAAATACTCAGAAAGCAGAAAAGTTCGGCACACAGCCTATGTATGCGTCATTTAGATCTACAGTTTCTATTTCCATATCACTTGTACAAGTACTAGAATAAAGCCCAGATGACAAAATGAGTAACAACAGCAGATACAGATACGCCATGAGCTTTACGGTCAACATTCCAGGACTCAAACTCTCGTCACTGAAGTGACCCACAGGACAATGAGCAAAATTCCCACTGCTACGGGCTAAAAAAGGAAGTCTATCCTGAATTCTGATATGATTTTCCCAAGAACCGATCCATACCTTAGTAAATATGACGTGCCCTTTGCTTTCCTGAGCCTCGAAAGGTCAAAAGAAAAGAGCTGAAAATGCAAGCACAGATTCAGATTGAATCAATAACATTCCGTTGTAGATTTCTACAGCTTATGAAAAAAAAAAAAAAAAAAAAAGATCATTTGTCTTGGCAGAATAATTTCAAATTCAGTTTCCCACATTGTGAAAACATACATCGTTAGACCCTTTGCTCGTATTTGATCCCAATGCTGTAGCTAAATCCAAAAGCTAATGGCTGCAGCAAATGTACATATCTGTAATTGTTAAAATAACAGCTCCTAAACCACATACATTTACATTAATACACTGTTATTCTCTGAAACGACCAGATTCAGCTTTGAGCACTGAATAATCCAGATTCCCAGTCCCAACTATTGAAGGCATCTAAACCCCCTTCAATTAAGTAGTACTGCTCTGCATAAATTTTACATATGATGCCTGCTGCATTTAAACCTCCACTTAGGAAAGTGAAATGAAAGAAAAAGAAAATGAACCGAAACCTTGTCAACAGAATTCTCCAGCAGGCAGCAGTGAGGCTGAGACTGTCTTTGTACTGTAAAACAGGCCGGGGATGTGGGGGGGGGATATCAGCATGCTCGAGCCCAACATTAGCGTCTCACTGCTAAACCTTCTAGAGTTCCTGCTCCACTAGGGGCAGATCAAAGAACAATTCAGTCACAAACTCTTATCGACACACAAAAGCGACGTCGTGCCGCTGAAGGAGGAATATGACCATAAAAAGGGATTGCCACTTTTCAAAGGAATAATGTTTTTTCTAGGAGAGAAAAACAGCAAAATACAAGCATGTGGTTGCTGTAGATATCACAGAGAGAGAGAGAGAGAGAGAGAGAAAGAGAGAGAGAGACTCCTAGAATGTTTCATGCTCGGTGACAGCCTCTGACTTCTAAAAGCATGAACACGGTGCTGCTGTTTGCTTTTATACTCAAACATTTGAAGATGCTCATAGATATATATTTACTTAAGCCACAAGCATCATGTCACTCAGGGTAACAACACATGGCACTGGATTATGTAGTTTGTCCAGTGCTTCCCACAGGTTTGAAATATACTTTTGGTGGTAGCCGAGTGGAAATCCTCCTATAACCCACAGCAAAAAAAATGGTCTACTTCATGTGACAAATAACAAATAATGTGATTTTTAAGGATATTTTTATTTATTGAAATTCACAATGTGTTACACAGCTGTTACACACTCGAGTTCACACAAGTTCAAAGTTAATATTAAAAGAACACATTCTTCAATTATATATGCTATTGTTTAAATGTTTGCGGTCAGTAAGATTTTTAGTGTTTTTGGAAGAAGTCTCATGCTCACCAAGGCTGCATTTAAAACTGTAATATTTTGAAATATTATTGCAATTTAAAATAACTGTTTTCTATTTTAATAAATGTTAAAATCTAATTTATTCCATTGATTGAAAAGCTAAATGAATGCTAGATGACTGTCCTGTTATACTGTTTACTCCATTACTTTAGAGCCACTGACAGGGTTTTGTAAGTGGATGAGGGCATGGGAAACTGTGCAGGGGGGTGGAGTGGAACAATATGTGTCTGATGGAATTAAACAGAAGCTCACCTTGCATAATTGTATATAATTGCATGCGAGCACATCTGGCTGTTGTAATTGCATTTGTTCATGTAGTCAGTTTATTTCATTATGGCCTTATGTGAATCGACTTGAAAGTCAGTATTATGGACTGACTTCTTATTATTATCACACATCATGTCAAAGCTCCAAATGGATTTTTCTCTCTCTGGTCACTGATTGTCTGATGCATACTTTATACAAAAATGGAATGCATTTTTCAACCTAGCATGCTTTAATCTGATTGGTTGACTTTACATAAATTCTGAGTGTAGGTATTCAAACTATGCAATGGTAACTTTTACTTTTATTATTACAATGGTTTTACTTTTAGTACTGCCTTTGCCTGTTAATGTTTCAGATTGCTTGTCTGACACAATGAGAATTTGCTTTTAATTGTCTATCACACAGCTGACTCAAACAAGACACTTTTTTTTCTTTTTACGTTACTCAATATCCATGACAACAAATCAATAATTGAGTGGCAGTGCATTTGGGCAGGATTTCCAGTCATTAGCTCATCCTGTCCATGTCTCACTGGCTCAACAGTCAAAGTAAATACTTTTACACTGCACTCCCTGAGCCTTTACTCTTAAACTGACCAGAACCACTTATCTATACACACACTGGCCAAAAGAAGCATATCACTACAGATTTATAAGTGTGGACACTCTTTCTTTATTACTTTATTTTCAAAACATAAGTCATTATAATCATTACATTACACAAATGGAAACATATAATTTGACCACAAATTCAACTTTTGATGGTTGCTGAACATTTGTTCTTTGTTTTTTTTTTATTCAAGTGGTGGTGTTTAAAATGTTTGTAGAATCCTGAATAAAACTAAATTCTAAACAGCGATTACCAGCTATTAGTTTGACACAGTCAACTTCTTGTGCATAGAAACTGAATGTCACACAGGACAGAGAAAAGAGTTGTCAGATTCTATTATAGTCTGAAGAGTGAGTGTGAGTCTGAAACTACTCTTAAGGTATCATGAAACTTATTTTCAACTACTCCTCAGAGAGACAGAAAGATGACTAACCATTGTTGCAAATAACAGCTACATGAATCAAAATGGATTTTTAATAAAGACCTTTATAAAGAATAAAGATTTTTTTTCTTTTTTTTTTTAAAGAAGTCTCTTATGCTCACCAAGGTTGCATTTATTTAATTAAAAATACAGTAAAAACAAAAATATAGTAAAATATTATTGCAATTTAAAATAACTGTTTTCTATTCGAAAATATTTAGAAATTTTAATTTATTCCCTGTGATTACTCATCAGCGTCACATGATCCTTCAGAAAGCATTATAACAGTGTTAATAAAATAATAATAATAATAATAGTTAATAAAATAATAATTATTATTATTATTATTATGTTTGTTTTTATTATATAATTATCACACAAGCTGCTTTGAAACTCACTGCCGTTCAATAATGATATGCTAAACATAAGTATATCAGTTGTTTTTCCATATTCTTTACAGGAGGAAATGTGTCAAGCAAAGGCTATAGCGTTGATGTGGGTGGTGAACTGATGCCCTCAGTTATCAGACAGAATTATAAAATCATTTGCTTCTCTTTTCTGCTGGAAACAATCAATGGCGACCTCTCTGAGGATCAAATAATCAGCCGTGGGCTATTTTCCCCCATGCTTCATAATGACAATGTTAGCAAATTAGCTGGCTTACATCTTCCCATGCTGAGCAGCTGTACAGGCCTAGTTCTTTGAATGGCTGTGAATCCCTCCGTCTGAGCTCTTTTACTTAAACCCACAATAAAGGCCTTAGTTTTGGCTTCATAACAGCCTGAGAAAGAGCTTGATCTATGATAAGCGGTTGCATAATAATTTATGTTATTCGCCATCTGTCTGAATCTGTATCTGTCTCTGAGAAATTGTCAAGTATGAATTATGAACGAGGCAGTATATGCCGTTTTCAAACTTCATCTGATCCAGATCTAGTTGATACTATTTTTTAACATGAGACTATGAGCCGGAGAGCAGCACATAAAACAGTTCATTTCTCACCGTTAAAGGTAAAAGCATTAAGGACGAACTTCTGCTGGTGGCCAAAATTCCCCCTGCTGCATTTAAATGACAGCCATATATATCTCTGTCCCTTTAATTATTAATAGGACTCAAATTAAATATGATTACAAACTATGATCAACGATGGAATTTTAATTACCACTAATAAGTGACCATCTGCCTGGCAGCCAAGGA